>NC_072380.2:117817500-118117500 GCF_028885625.2 Pongo pygmaeus
TTGCTTTGTTTGGGGGTAATTTGGGGATAAATTAAGATAGTCATTGATTATATCAATTGTCTAGCCTGTATCTATTAATATATCTATGTTTTGCCTATATCTATATGTATCCATATTATTATAGTAATGTCCATTAAGTTAACTTTGCATTACAGTTAAGGTAACTCATTTTTCTTGTTCATGAGCTCTCCAAGGACTTTCTCATCCATGTTATTTCTGCTAGTTGAGGCCTTGCTATTCAAGAACTAATTAGCTCTTTTTTCAAATGATTTTTAAAAAAGAAACGAAAGTCTAATTAGCCATTTCACTGTTAGTTGTTACCACCGGAAAAAGTTTTAAGAGGACAAGATTAAACCTAACACTCTAGCTAAAATGAGGGATTTGGGACTAGAGTATGGATTTCTAGTATCGATGTTTTTGTTCTTCTCCATAACCAGGACAAATCAACAATGGACTTGTCAGTTGCATTTTAATCAAACCCTATTTAAATATATAACTTTTCCTCAGAAGGTATTAAGTGAATAAACTAATTTTATTTATTCTACATTCTGTAATTTATTTTTACATTTCAAGAAAACACCTTCCCAGATGAACTTTCCTTGAAAATAACTTAATGTGTATTCAAGTTTTAAATAAAGTGATACCATTCAGAGAAAGTTTTTTGATGTTTGGCTAAATTGTGTGAAGAATATAACATTAGATTTGTATGGGACTAAGAAATATTTTTCAAAAGTAGCTTCCTTTATTAAATGTAATCTTTGTTCACTAAAATGTATGAGTGGATATGTTAACTTTGGAGTTCTTATCCTCCAAGTCATGTTCCCTTGGATTCTTTGTTACCTTCCCAATTCCAAAGGACTAGTAGGATATTTCAGAGAAACACTGCAGATGTTTTTGAAACCCGGTCTAATTCAACACCTGCCACTGTGTAAAATTATCAGTTCATTCTCTCATCAAATGAACAACAGCAAAAGTCTGTTACTTCAGTCCAGAGAATGTGTTTTCACCATAGATAAAGAGGTAAGTATGTACCATTTAATAAGATCACATTTTTAAAAGCTGAAATGCAATTAAATTAATAAGCTCAGATATGGCAATATATGGCATTCTGGAAAGAACTATCTCTTTAAAGGTATTAGCATAAAGATAGCACATTTGTTTATTATGCTTCTAAATCAGCTCCTAGTATCTCTGCCACAGGTAACAATTGACTTTTCAGGCTTCAAGTTAATAGCCTTGTCTCTTGCTTGTAGGGATCAATATTAGTATTAATTAATCACCATTATCAGCACTAGGATCTGGTTCTATTTGTTGTTACATCAGCAAAATATCAATATAGAAAGTGGACTCTCTGATCGTCATGGCAACTTCATCTCTTGGGTCAAAGAAAGTTTATCTTATCTGTGCATAGAGAGTGGCAAACTGTTTAGGGATCTAGTTTGAACTCTAAGAACATTGATTTAGTTTTTGTTTGCGAATAGAGGCTGAATTCCAATCACAAGGGATAGGTAAGATTTAAATATTAATGCCGAGAGGCTTGTCTGAGAGGGTGTCATACCGTTACTGTCAGGCTGTCTTTTTGAGATGACAAAAAGGTAGAGAAGAATTGTCTAATCAGGATTATTTAAAGCTTTAGTAGTTTGTGCTTTTGACAAATACTTTTAAAATGAATATGTGATTATCATTAGGTAGAATTGGTTTTGGTCAAGATTTCACATGTTAAAATAAAAGGCTATTCTTTTTTCTCTTTCATTTCTTCTTTCCTAGTCTCTTATTAATATCAACTATATTTAAAAAGTATCTTTGAGGACAAGTTTTGCCTCACGATGAGTGTGAGGTAACTAGTCCTATGTCTACGGTGAGAGAGTTTTGCTATGTAATTTCAAGTCCAAGAAAGAAATTTATCTGAGGATATTTTCATATTAGCAAATACTTATTTCTAATACGGAAAATCCTAAACAATAAGGTGAAGGAATAAATGTCTTTGAAGAATTCTTATAAATATAATAAAAGATCGTAGGTTTCCAAAACCAGGAAACAAAATACACACTATTTTGCAGCTATTCCTCAGATATGCTGATTACTTAAAATGAGCATTTTTTAAATCAGATCATTGGAAATTAGTCTTTTTAAAAAAAGTTATGCCAGAGAGTAAAAGCTAGATTTAGAAATGATGCTTTAAATATTCTACTTTTCTTTTAGGATTATGGGCAGTAAATACACTTAAATGTTTGTAGATTGGGGAACTCTATATGCAACTTAGGATTTCAGAGACTTAAAAAAATGAATGTTCAGTGCCTGATGGCTATAACCAATGCCATATTCATTCCATGCATTGTCTGTAGAGTAGCTAAAAACACTTTTTATAGCCTGCAAGGTAATGCTATTTATTATTTAATATTCTAGTAGTATTCCCATGTATGTAAAGCAAGGAATTTGCTAATAAGAGACACTAATATAATAGTTAATATTAAGTAGACTTTCATGTCATCTGGTCATGTGCCACTAACTGCTTAGTTTTATTTATTTGTGAAAGTGCTCCCCTTTGAATTGCTAGAAACTGTTAAATGGTGTTAGTCTGATATTTTCATGTAGGTGACTTGGCTGTTGCTAATGTCAGATTTATCATAAACAACTCATAATTATATATATATATAAAATAAGCTATACATAGACTATCACAAAATATATAAATTTAATATCCCACACAAAAGCTATAACACCTAGTTTTTGTGTAGGCCAATAAAATGCTATATTTTAATTTGTATTTAAATTTTAAAATGAATTTAAAATTATTTTTAAATGGGCATTTATTGGAAGATACATTTAATGTTATTTGTCAATTGATTTCTTTCTTGGAAAGAAATTCTTTGGATGATATGAATTATTCTAATCCACATTTGGAAAACTTTTGTGGGCCTCTCTTATTGAGAGAGAAAAAAAGATTTTTTAGCTAGTTGACATCTGTGTAATATTGCATAGGAAGATTTCTTGCAAGTGTAAGTTAATCTACATAGATTTTTTTCAGTAATAATCTCTAAAAGTCTTTTATTTTTCACAAAAATTTGCAAAATTTTAAAAATATGAATAGAGTGAAGAATTAATTACAAAATTTAGAGTTAGAGACAAACATTTTTTCTTTATTTTCTGTTAATATGGAACTTTAAACTTTTAATTTCTGTATTATTTACTCCTTTGGAATATTGAACAATGGTATACTCTTGAAGAAAAGCTGTATTTGCTTCACTGTGGTATATCCTGAAATTATTGGGAGCCTGCAGTAAATTGAGAAATAAAAGATTAAAAATAGTGAATTGACGAGTCTTGAAGTTCAATTGTGGGCCACATTTCTCTTATTCTATGCAGAAAAATAGCTAAATATCATGTATTTCAAAGCACTTTAAAATAATGATGAAATCAAAATTGTAAATAAAAAATACACTCAATTTTGTCCATTTTCCCTTTGCATACTACATTAAGATTACCTAATTTGGAGGAGTGGCTTTAAAGCTTAACACACAATTTGATTAAAAGATCTGATTATTTATAATTGACTGACAAAATCTGTCATAGATTAATTTTAGCATATTTGGTATTCAAGAAAAGTTTTAAATTTATTTTTTATTACTTACAATAGCATAAAAGGCCTTTTTTTCATTTTCTAGTAGAAGTTTCTTCAATTTCCCATATCTAATGTCTCCTAACAGTAAATACCATGGACTGGTAAGCCTTCGTGCTCCTTGTGTGTGCTGAGAAGTTCAAAGGCATTTGTGTGTGTGTGTTTTTTCTTTTTAATAAAACCCTGTGAATTCAGTGGGAATCATTTGGAATGATGTGTTTCTCACTGTATATAAATTATTTTCATGGTGTGCATTTTCATCCATGTCCAATATGTCAGTGTAATACTTTGTGATGTTATATAGCCCATACTTACATGATTAAAGTATGCATTTATTTGGATAAATTCTGTGAAGAAATTTTATGCTGTTTTTAAATGCTTTTCAAAATATAGCTCAGTGAATGTATTATTGGGAGATGGATATCTATTGACAACATTACCTATTAATGGAATGCTTATATTCATCATGAAGGTTATTATTTTGATTTTAAGAAAAATATAAAAGTTTAATTTCTCCTTGAAGAAAAACAACAAAGTGAGGCAAGAAGACAGTTAGTAATGCCAACACAGAATGCTTATATCCACAAAATATATGTATATTTTACTCTTCTTGCTTTTGTGTAGAAATTATAGAACAATATCTGCTTTGAATTTGAAAATTTCAAATTTGTAATCTGTGTCATAATTGTCTTCTTACCTCAACTGTTTATGTATAGCAGTATATTCTGGACTATGCCATTAAAGTAGGAAGCCAGCTAACATAGATTTGGCAACAGCATTGAAGGTTTAAACATGTTTTTTCCAAGACTATTGTCAATATAAATACATTAAATGGCTTTTAATTTTCTAAGTTATTTTTATTTATTTAGGATAAAACTGTCTGAATTTGTATTGTGCACACTTACCAATCATTTCTTCTTTCTCTTCTTGAAGCGACATTCTCAAATTCTCATTTTGGTAGTCTTTCTGCTTACAATGGCATAAAAATAACCAGATTTTCCAATGCTGTTCCAACGTTATGTACTTGTACATAAGTACTCTTGCGTTTTTTGGAAATATTGGGCCTCCCACCTCCAAATGAAGACTCAGTGTGCAGGGGAGACTGAGCAACCTGGGACTTGAGTGAATCTGAAATATTCAAGTGTTCATTTGCAAATATATTAGGTAGCTGCTAAAAATATCACCCCACTTCTTAACAATGTGCATCTTGGACAAACAGGCGCATATTTTGTCATCAAGTTGCTTAAGCTTCTGAAGTCAGGGCTACAACTGGGTCAGATGATAAGATGAGCACAACAGAGAAACGAAGAGAGCGTCTGATAAAACCCGATTGATTGATGTCTGGCTTCCCCACCATCACAGGCAGTTGACAGTTAGTTTGGGATCAGATGATTTGGCTTTTGCGATAGAAGATGGGGCCTGGTAGGCAAGCCTGAAGGACAAAAAGGTCAGTTTCTGTGTAGTCTCAAGTAATGTCGAGTTCCCACAAGGTGGGACATTATTAATATTTCATTCTTTCTCTTTTAGGTCCAGGCCCTAACATTTGATAGTCATTTAAAGGCATGAAGATTCAGTCTACAAACAGAAATGTGTGACTACTTCCATGTTAATTTAATTTAATGTTTTTACTTTGTTGATATCATAAAGGATGAGGGCATATGCTCATTTTATAACTAAATCATATTTCATATGATACTTTGCAGTATATAATGACTTTTTGCATATTTTATTATAATCTTATGAGGTAAAGAGCTACAAAATGTCATAGCACTTAACCTGGCCAAATTTAATATTAAATTTAAACTTTTTGAAGAAATATAGGTTTTCTGGGATGAAAAATTACTTCATAAATTAAGCTAGGGTTATCAGTCCAGCTGCTTAGGAATTATAGGTTCTGAGAAGCTTAGGTTAAAAAATATTCTAGTGCATGACACAGACATGTCAGAGTTTGGGGAAACCTTGGTTGGCACAATGGGAGAACTTTGTACAGATCCATAGTTAGTGAATGATTGTGCTATAATTAATCTGCTGAACTTGAATCTTTTTGGTTGGTGATGGGATTATTAGAATGTTTCTTTGCATTCTAATAATGGAAATCCCCAAATTCTTGACACATATTCAAATCATCTTTAAAAAATCTTTGCTTTAAAAATTATTTGCTTGTTTTTTTGCTATGATAGAAAAATGTTGTAGAACACTTCTGAGTTTGAACATAATTAACAGGATAAATGTTCTTGGAAAGAAAGGAGGAAGGCAAGCAGGCAGGCTGGCAGGAATAAAGTAGAATAGCTAGTTTTAAATGGTTTCCAGTGTTAGCCATAAAAATTAGTACCACTGTGACAGAATTGGAATTTGGACAGCCTGGATTTGAATTTAGATTTAGGACAGTTTGATACTCTCTAGAAATCCTCTATGATGTGTCATTTTTCTCTGAGTTTTAAGGGTCAGATCTCCAAAGGACAGTTGGGTCTCAGCTAATGCTGTAGCCTTAATATCAGGAAGATGAATTCTGCAAGGTGCTGTATTACTGATAGTATAAGTGGAATACTGCCTGAAAACACTTGTGCCAGAACCTGAAGTGGTACTCATGATAAGTCATCAGGGAAGGTGAACCGATCACCATTTCAGCAGTAATTAGTAATAGGCCCGAGAAAAGTGCATAAGAAAATGACCTAGTTTCTTCTATATACATTTATATGGAACAGAACAATTTCTCTCTCTCTCTCTCTCTCTCTCCCCATATATATATATATGAGAGAATATATATATATGAGAGAGAATATATATATATATATATATTTTTCAGGAATGGTGAGGAATCAATAAAGTTATGGTTCCAAAAACTTTTGCAGAAAAGATGGTTCAGGCAAATGGTGCTGACCTTTACTGATCTTGTTCTGATGGTCACATTGCTGATGGGAGTCTGGTAATATTATTTATTGATGGTAGCTAATAATGGTCAATAATTTTGTTACATGAGAGAAAAGAGAAAACAATTGAATTTTCCTTGTAAAATCGCTGTGTAAGTCTGTGATACATTTTTCAGTTTTACAGTTAAAATATTTTAAGGCAGTGTCACAATTGTCAAATGCCAATTGCTTTGATAGTATTTCAGTTTTTTTGTGTATATCCGTGAACAACTCTCTAAAGGTTAATAACCTGTTTTTTGGTGTTCACACACACACACTTAATATTACAGAGTATCTAATACTTCGTGTTCAACCCTTTTCTCCCATTATTATTTTTGTTTGTTGTTTCTTTTGTTATTCCATCTGGTTTTGTATATATATATATATATATATATATATATACACACACACCCAGTTATATAATAAATAATTATGATCAACAATTCTTACAAATGGAAAAAAAGAATCAGGGAGCTGGCCAGCTAGACTGCAATTCTATGATTAATCCTCCAGGTTCAGAAATCTCATTTAAGGAAGAGTATGAGTTTGGGATGCAGTGGCTGGACTGATGAGTCTGACATTCACTTTGATGTTCTTTGACTCTTGGTTTGGAAGTTTTCATTTTGGAGAAATAAGAACAAGGAGGTTCCGGTATGGGATGTTACTAAGGCACGTGTTAGGGGATTTGTTGTTTCTATACTGTGGTTAGTACCAATGTACTTTATGTAGAGAAATAATCTCTTATGTATTACAGGAGGTGAAACAGATATTAACAGCATATTGTGCCTACTATCCTAAGAAAGAGACATGATTACATTTTGAATGAAGGATTTTTAGGTTAGGGTCTATAGGCCTTGAAGAGTTTGTGAATATCCACACATTTAATGGAAAATTTTACGTATTCATGAACTTTTCTAGGAAATCGTTTTCATGAGCTTCTCAATGGGCTTTACAGCCCTATCAAAACTTTAAGAGGACTCTAAAGAATTGCTATATAGACATCTATATGATCACTTGTTACATTTTAGAAGGTAACAATATAAAATAGGAACCGTTTCATTTTTATTTGCCAAAATGATTTTTTTCAAAAACATAAAGTCAAGTCATATCACTTCACCAGTCTTCCAGTGGACATCCCTTTGCAAATTAATACCTAAACTTTTGATTATGGACTACCAGATCCTCCATGATCTGTTCCTTATGTCTGACCTGATCACTAAGCATACTATTGTTATGTAGCACTTCCGTATCCAACTCCTACCCATAAACCACTTGCAGTCACTACATTTTATCTTTATGGGTCTTTTTTCTGTTCCGTAATCATGCCAAGCTGCCTGTCTTCCTGTTCTTTTCCTAGATTTCCATATGGCTGGCTTCTCATTCACTTCTTACTTCACATGTCAATTCTTCAGAAAGGTCTCTTTTAGCTTTCCCGTTTAAAGTTGCCTCAGTTTGCTCTCCAGCCCATAACTTACGTATTTGTTAGATTATTTACTTGTTTATTAGTTGACTTTTTACTAGAATGTAAGCTCATTGGGTGTGTGACCTAGTCTTGTTCACTTCTGTAACTACAGTTGCTAGAAAAATACCAGGCACATATCAGATGATCAAAGGGTATTAGATTAATGAATGAATGAAACATTTTTTTAAAAACCCACATAATTTCCTGTGATATATTTTTAAACAATTTTGCCCCAAGAAAAAATTGTTACCCATATGTATTAAATTTAACTTAAATGAAAACTTCATTTAATATTCAATAAACAAACATATAGTAAGTACTACTTTTGTGAACCATGTTAAGCCATGGGGATGGGGCGAATACAGACTATGGTCTCTCCCTTCAAGTAGTGCATTAAATAGTAATTACACTATGATTTAATCGTGATAGATAGAGGTATAAAGTGCTGTGGGCATTGAGGTTCATAAGTGCGTCAAGTTAAGCCTCTAGGATGAGGTCCTATTTCAGCTGGGTATTGAAGGAGGAGTGGGAGATTTAGTCATGACAAGAGGGAATTGTATCCTGGCAGAAACAATAGCTCGGCCAAGAGCAGAAAGGCATTAAGGAGCACGGCGTTTTCAAGGTCCAGGGAATAGTTGTGGCCAAAGATGAAACTATGTGAGTGACAGAGCATGCATCTTGAGAGTTGATTTGGGGCCAAATTTTTAAAGGGCTTTGTGTGCCATGTTGAAGAACTTGAACTCATCCTTTGGGTAATTGATGGTCATTGCAGATTTTGAAAAATAGAGCCTGGTCAGTGTATTTTGTATTTGCTTGATAATTGCTTTGGTCCTACCAAATTCCAATTTGGAGATGGAAGAGGACAAAAAACAAAACAAAGCAAAACAACAACAACAACAACAACCTCTGAGCTAATAATAGGCTTCAGTTAACTTTCATTTTGTGAAATTTAACAATTATTGTTATTTTGAATTGAACCTTAGACCTTCTGTGCTACTCTCTAACTTTTAGATACAGATTTAATAACAACATCGTAGCTGATGGCTAAAACCATCACTCAGTGCTTTCAGTAGTTTAGTATGAATATTTTATTGAGGCTAGACAACACATGCAAAAATAAATGAACAGAGCAGTATCTTTTTAATTGAATCTGTTTGTGCTTAACTCATGAGATTGTCTTTGCTGGTAGCTTTCCATTCATTCATATGCATTAGCTTAGTTTTATAGCTGCCTATCGAGAGGCAAAAATGTTCACTAGCAAGAGGGCAAAGTAATTGTTACTGGGATTGCCAATTGTTGCAACCTCTTTGAAAGACAGTCTGGCATTTTATAGCAATTAAAATTGCACATATACTCTTTGACCCAGGAATTCTACATATCCCATAGAAACTCTCATATGTGTGCTCATTACAGCATGGTTTCTAATAGCAAAAAATTAGAAGTCACCTAAATGTCCATTAATAGGGGATGGGTTAAATAAAATTATGATATAACCCTCTCATGTGTTGTAAAGGATAAGACAGATGTGTTCATGCTGATATGGAAGTATCTCAAAGACTAGTAAAATGAAAAAAAAATCAGTATGGCATACACCTATTTGTAATGTTTTTGAAAAGAAAAATGAATAGATATTAGATATATTTTTCATAAAAATTTCTGAAAAAATATGCAAGAAATTGTTGATGGTTTCTTTGGGAATGAGGCCTGGGAGTTTATGGTAGCACATAGACTCTTTTTTCACTGTATGCCTCTTAATATTGTTTTCATTTTTTAACCAAATATAATTTTAATAAGTTACAAATTAATACCAATAACTAAAAAAGTAAAATGTATACATTGTGGAATGTGAATGTTGGTATTTTCATACTACTGCCGTTACTGCTAGTAATAAACCGTGTGTGTGTGTGTGTGTGTGTGTGTGTGTGTGTGTGTGGTGGGGGGAGGGGTTTGGGGGCAGAAAATCAGGTATATATTGCCATTATAATTACGTTTTCAATTATTTGTCTTCCCTTCGGTTGTGTAGTTGAGAGGATAGAAGTGCTTTTGGGAGTTGGGAAGAAAGTAGGGCACAGAAAAATATTTTATGGAATATTTTAATATCTGTCTAATTCAGACAATTAATATGGGAGAGAATAGCTGTAATGATAAATGTTTCTATAGTTATTATTCAGTTTATATGAGAATATACCAAAAGTGAACACTCAAGTGAAGATTATGCTCACTTTTACTTTAGAGAAAGAAATAATGCAGAGAAAAAGGTTTTAAATACCTTCCCTTTTAAAGTATAGTATTTCTCTATTCTCAGCAGCATAGGTCGTGGGTGTATTATTAACCTCAGATTAATAGTGTATGATAGTTTGGTTTTAGATAAAAGTCCTATTCTTTAAAATTCAATGTATTCATTTAGGTCCTGGTATACAAAAAGTTTATCTCCACGATGTTGTTTTCCTGAGTTCAGAAATTTTATTCTGCCCTACCCGAAAGAGTTCATCTCTCACCCATATCAAATATTTTGCCTTCTGAGTGATTTTAAGATGCTTATTTTTATACATATTATTATATGCAGATATAATAGTTTTAAATTGGCCCTGGGCCCAATATGTTGCTCTTTTTCGTACCTTATTAAGGATTTTTTTATCTTTGAAAGTCTTCCAAGCTATCTCAAGTGTTCTCGTGGGCAGTAGCAGCAGCAGCAGCAACAGCAGCAGAAGGAAATGAAGGAGTGCATGGAGAGACCAAAGCTTAGAGTGTCAGTGGGGTTTGAAAGGATGCTCCTGAATAAAATAGAAAGGTTTTAATTCATAAATGCCAGCATAAATACCCCCTGATAATTATGACAGAGTGGAAAGAAAATTAAATATGGTGAATTTTTGTCAGATAATTTTGAAAGTGGACATAAGGTTAGGAAACAAATAACATACGGAGTTGAGGGAAATTATAATCCGAAAACAAATGAAATATTTGTTTCTTTCATTTGAAGGAATCTAGAGCCTAGGAACATTAATGCAACTTGAGAAAGGTTGTTTTTAACCGTGGGGTCTTCTAGCATTTTCAGCCTCATTGGAATATAGGACCACAAGGTCAGTTTTATTTAATTCATTCTCATAGATTCTGAACAACCCAGGTGGCGCTGAAGATTTTATTGTATTTTGTGATTTACATTCTGAGTTTAGACAGAGGTGCTACAAGGTATATGCTCCTGTAAGTAAATTCATCTAATCAGTGGCATTATACAATGATTTTATGCGAATGGAGAACTAATTTTTTGGGAAAAAAGTTAATCTCTTGTGGTATGTCTTGCCATCAAGAATTCTATTCCTAAAGACCCAAAGAAGTAAAGGAAAGAATCAGAGGAAAATGAACCCAAAGTGCATCCAGTTCCTGGCTCCCATGTGGCCAGCTGATGTTCCAGCCATCAACTGTTGAAAAGCTACAAGTGGTTTTCATGATGATAAAGTTAGTGGTCAGCACCAAAAATAGATCCAGAGCAAGACCTAGTAGAATAAATTACTGAAGATGATCAAGTTAGAACTACCTCTGCTGAGAAGACTACACAAAATTTCTGGGATAAAGAGTAATGAGGATTATTGATGTTACTAGGATCCATCTTCAGAATTGGTTGGCCTGCTACGTGCAGCGTATTCTGATCAAATGGTGCTGCCCCTCCCTAACCACCCTATGGAAATGTGTTAGCCCAGAGGTCTGACTGTCCTGAGAAATAGCGTTGCAAGCTATCTACTTGAGAATGAGGATGTAGGTAGCCTATATGTTAACTTTACAATGCAAAATGCAGTGGCTGCCTATCAGATGGCATTTGAATGGATGTACAGCACAAAGTGATATATTTACGTTTTAGAAGGGGATTGAATTATACAATCATTCTTTAGAGAAGGGGTATGTTATAATGTTTCAGAACTCTGGAGTCTTTCATTGGGGTTCACGTTCCTGCTCTGCCATTTCCTTGTGGCGTGTCCTTTAGCATGTTACTTAATCTGTGACTCAGTTTCCCCATTTGTAAAGGCGAGGTTATTAAGGAGACCTTATATAAGGGCTGTTGAGAGGATTCAATGAGTTCACACATGTAAATCGTTTAGACCAGCACCAGGTATGCACTGATAAAACTTTTCCAGATTATTAGTATTTTTGAGGTCAAATCCATGAAAAGAAATTGTCCTCTGGTAGTGGTAAATATCCTCAGGTATCTAAAATATAATTTTAAAGGTCTTTGGTTTGCATGTTTTAACTGACAAATATTTAAATGAAGTATTTTTTGGTAAATATTGTTTGTAGTTGAAGTAAGTTTTATAAAAAGATCTTGTTGAATACTCTAATTGAATAATTTTGCTCAAATCACCCTAAAGTAATTTTAAAAGAAATAAATACTTTATTCCCAATGAGGAAAATATTTTGAGCTTCACTGGGAAATGCTTTATAAGATAGATTGATATTAAAATGTAATATACTCATCTCACACACACACACACACACACACACAGACATATTCGTTCAGACATACATACTATATATGACATACACATTATAGATATAGATATAGATGTATAGATGTAGATATCTATAAACCAGTAAATGTTTTTACAAACTCTGAAATCTGTTAGAGATCACTTTGTCTCATTTTTTGGTATTAAATAACACAGGGTGCTTTGGTTATACTAATCATTACCAGAAAAAGTGAGTAGTTAGTTTTTGTTGTTTTGTTTTTGTATTTTTCCAGACGGTTCTGGAGTTAATACATAAAATTCCTTTAGAAAGATCCTGACTGGAGTATATCTCAAAAGATCATCGAAGAAACCAGTTGGTTAAAATGCATTTGGTTGACCTGAACACATAGTTGTTGTGTCTCTAAAAACCAGACATACTTTATTAGGACAATCCAGCTGGTTTGCTATTTCTATCTCCTCATTATCAACACGTTATGGTATGGCCTCTTCCCCCTCACTTCCAATGCCAAGAATTTGGCAGGGACACCATGTTAGCAAGTCAGAGACTGGGGGTGGGGCAAGACAACAATAGTTTCACACTGCTGCAGGGGTAAGGAATATGTGTTTTCTAAACATTTTGCTACTGGGTTAAGATTGAAAATAGATATTTTTAGTGTCTTCACTTGAGGAATTTGAAGAAATAAAATTTCACAAGTCTCTAGAAACCCTCTTAAAGAAACATTTTCTTTATCCTAGTTCACACTTTCATATACATAGAATTTGGTTGTAAATCTCAAAGCTCCAAAATTCTTTGCCTTTCTCCTCTTTCCCACCTTTGCCAATATTACAGAATCTACTCAAGAAAGTGAGAGAAAGAAAAATATTGTCCCTAGGTCTTATTTCATAGTTTACATTATGAATAACAAGTCAATAACTGAATATCATGTCACTTTTATTATTATGTGTGTAACCTTATTAGTGACCTTAACTATCGTCTTCTAATGTATTAGAGCATAGAGAGAAGAGACATGAAAATTCTTTTTGGTCATAGTTCATGTTTTTTTTTTTTAATTTAGTGAAATTAAAAATAATCAGATGAGGATTTTCCTGACAGTTTTATAACATTGCAAATTTTGTGAGTGAGTTAAGCTCTTCCAAAGTTATATTACAACTTCACATAAATGTAGATTCTCAAAGTGATAATGGTCATGTAAATGTTCTTCGGTTATAAGTATATATGTAATTTTGTGTGCTACAAATTTGTTTCTAACAGATCTCTTCCATTAGAAACTCTCTTCATTCATTAGGATGACTCACAAAATATTTTCTGTACTTTGTTAAAAAGTTTTAAAAATAATCTCCAATTAAAATGATTTATTTATTTTTAAAAACTCATGAGTTATGCTTGTATAGCAACCTAAAGGTTTTTTATGATATTCCATGATGCTATTACAAAACATTAGGTTTTAATAAATAAAGGTCCACCTTTATTTTTCACTATGCATAGAGATATTTATGACAAAATGAGTTAGTTATGACCTCTTCCTTCCAAATAGGGAAAAACTACATAATGATATGCTTTGTTCACATATATATTAAATTCCTTTTATTCTATTTGACTCTTAGATGCATCTCATACATAGGTCAGGCACCTGAAAGACAGCGAGTATGAACAATATCAGTAGAAACTTAGTCATTTAGAAATTGATACCTGGAGATCTTGTTTTATAATGCTCTTTTCCAGTCAGGAAAAAAAAATGTTACTCTATAAGATAACTTTTGTTAAGTCTTTACTAGCTTATTTAAAATATAGTAATGGGTTTTCATTTTTAAAAAGTCTCAGTTAAATAAGGCAAGAATTTCATAATCTAAGAAAGGAATAAAGCCATTAGTGAACAAATATCTGTCCACAGCTTTTAGTAAAGAGAAAAATATGTAACCTTTTGTGCCATTCACTAGAGCAGATTTGTTCCGTCAGTATAGATGTGAGTAAAAACTCAACTTTCTCTTAAAGCCTCAATTCCTTGAAGTTTTATCATCCCAAGGGAAATGAAAGAGTTGTCTGTATGAATTTGCATGTGTCTTACCTTAAGGTTGTAGTAAGGCATATTGAATATACTGGTAGGACATTGAGATTTTACTGTGGGTAGAAAAAAAGAAGAATGCAAATTAAAGTAGCAATGGTTTATTCACAAATTAAAGAAACAAATTGTTCCCCTGGGTGCCTCCTTAATTGATGAAGAGTAAATAAGTAGGACACTGTTAACTAGACCAGCAGAGTGGGGCAGGCATATCTCTCAGGACTGGGGTTAGAACCTCAGGCTTTCTAACTGTGAGGGATTTGTAAATGAAGCTACTTTATTACTGTCAGAATTAATATGTGGATAAAAATCTATGTTTTCAAAGCTCTTACAGCATTGTTTTGTATTCTTTCTTTATTTTTAAAAGTAGTTTTATGTTATTTTTATACTATTAACATTCTACACTTATGACACTTCAGCCCCCTCACTACCGACACCGAACAATAGAACTGCTTCAATTAAGAAACAGAACATCAGCCCCTGGCATCTTATTCTGTTGTTCCATCTTTTTTTGCTAGGGAGAATTCATTTGTTTCTTAATTAAGAAAAACACCAATAGCATGAAAAATCTGCTTATGGTACCTGAATGGTAATTAGGCAAAAGGTAAAAAAGAAACATGCACATACATTCCAATAGCAGCCAAAATGAACTGGAGCTGATAAAAATGAACTACACTACCCTTGCATAAATGGAGGCTGAGAGAAGTGTACAGTCATTATGGCTAAGACAATATGCAAACTATCTTCAAAGAAATCAAATTGCTAGAGTGTTTTCATTTGCATGTATTAACTATTAACATAATGAGGAGAAGTGACATTGGACCCGGATTGTGTGTCTGTTCGGATTGATAATTCTACTGCATCTGCAAACAGACGCCCAAAAATCATGCTAGTAGTTAGATCAGAGTTGAACTCTGCAATGTGGGCTAAAACAAAATCTAGAGTTTGACAAACCTGCTGAGCTACTGAATGGTGAATGGTTGACATCTCTCTCCTTCACATTGTGTCTCATTCATATTCTCTCTCTCGCTCTCCTTTTATTTAATTTTTAAAAACAATATTCTTTCAGTCCAAAAACTTACTTTGAGCTTTAAAGCAGCAAAATTGCCCTTTGGAACTTCTTTGTTTTCATTAGTGTGAGAATATAAGAATTGATGCCATAAAGGAGATCTTAAGGAATCATAGGGTTAACTTAAGGTCTGTTGTTACAGGATTTGAAAATATTGTATTTTTATTTATTGCCAGCAAATATAAATCTAGGAATAAAGGAAACTGGCATTTATTGAGCTTCTCTTATGTGGAATGCACTGTACAAAGTGTTTTTCATGAAAGAAAATGGAAGGAGTTGTTGAGAAAAGTGAAGGAGCCATTGCAAGGAGAAACACCTCTAGCCTTTTAGATAACCTCGAGGTTATCTAGACTCACTGAGCTTCTGGCTGTTAGTTTTTTCTCACCTGTAAAATGGGCCAGTATAACTACATTTGTGTTTCCTATTCTAAAAATCTTTGAGGTCAGTAGCCAATTTCAGTGTTCTTAAAAGCCTTAGTGAAATTGGAAAATCGTCACTCAGAAACCTGCCCATAACAACCAAAATGCCTTATTTATTTAGGAGTCATGGGATTTATCACACAATCAGATGACATTTGCTATTCCATGCTGATAAGAAACTCTGGCAATCGTGTACATTTTTGACTAATTTTAAGAAGATAAATCTGAAATACATTTCTTAATTGTAGAATTCCTACTTTTAATGTCCCTGAAAATCAGAATATAGCTTACTTTAAAAGCAATAAATCCATTTAATGTAGTTTTCTTTTTTTGTAAAAAAGTATTGATGTGTCTTGCTAATGATGGAGACTTCTAATTAATAAATTTATTTTGTACAATTTTATTTATATTAACAAATACATATTTTGATCTTTCTTTGAATCTACCTGGCAATGTTCTATGTACAGAAGTCAGTGGTGCACTAGGAAGGTAAGATCTCTGTTTTCACAGAACGTACATTCTAGAGGTTGGCAACAGGCAATAAACACAGTAACTCAGTGAATGTGCAATGCAATTTCAGATTGGCATAAGTATATGAAGAAAATAAAATAGGGTAACGTGACAAAGACTAACTGTTGGGACTGCCTGACAATGATCTGTTAGACACAAATTTCCTAAACTTGATGCTGTTGATGGGAGACATAAATTAATATCTTTCTTTGAAAAATGGATGGGAACCACTGTCAAGGGTGAGGGGACAAATGTCCCCTAGAGACTCTCACCTACCCCATCCCCTAATGGCCCAGCTGAACCATATTACCTTTTGAATGGTGTAAAGGCCAGGAAAAAAGCAGATGTGTCAGAAATGGAGTTAAGTTGGGATAATGTAGTTACTAAGGTAGGTATAGAACATACCCTCGTGGGGCTTCCACTCTCTAAAAGATGCATAAATCCATCCAAAATAATTATATTGGCTCTCAGGAAACTCAGTCCAATGCACTTTGATTTTTCAGACATGTCATTTATTTATACGGTATTTGCATTTTCAACAAATGGAGAACAAGGCGATTGCACTGATAATGACATGATTCTGTCCATATTATGGAAGTGAATTTCTACCACAAAATATTGCATTATGATATTATACAATATATGTAATATTAACAATGCAATACTTTATTATAATACAATAACATTAAAAATATATACTATTACTGTAAGGTAACAATGCAATATATATTATGCATGTGGCAATACAGTATGTATGTATGTTACTGTAATGTTAACAATATAACATTATTGTTGATATATGCAATATTAACACAGTTGATATATCCTCATTTTATATATATGTATTTCCCTGAATGAAAATTTGTGACTGATTAGATTAAGTGATTGGTACTGGCAATTTTTATTGACTATCAATACTACTGTTGTAGTAGCAGTTGGTGAAACTTTTAGGGTTGAAGTCATGTCACTTCCCTTTTAACTTCAGTTTAGATAACATGTATCACTGCTAATATCCTTGGATATATGTGACCTTAGAACCCTGTGAAGATTCCTGGGAACCCGTGGTGAACACAAAGCATCTAGAACATTCTGAAATGTTATAGTTTTGTACTCCAAGCTAAAAGTTCATTGGGCTTTTGTGGAATAATTTATTCACAGGTTGTTCATCTGGAGATGGCTAAGTTAAATGCCTGGGCATTTGCTACTATTAGTGAATGTAAATCTCTGCTCAGGGAGAACGTGAATTGGGCATAAAAGCAAAACTACAGTTGCATAAAGGATTTTGATACTTCTGAAGATTTCTAATATGTGTCTTCTCAGATAGGAATAGATGAGTTGACAGTACTCTTTGAAGACATCTCTACACTTAATAATGCCTTATTGCTCTCTTTTCATGAATATGGAGATTATAAAGAAACCTGTTTCATATTTAAGTGATAAGTTAACCTTTCTGTCACATATGTTGGTTATAATGTCAAAATCTCTTTTGAGAAAGTCAAGTTGATGAGCTGTGCTGAATCATTCATTCAGATTCAGCCCACAAGGATTAAGAGGTGAAAGCAGGTATTGTCATATTCTCTTAGAAATTACCTAAGAATTAGTAAGCACAGTTGCTCTAGGAGAACTCTTGAAGAATCTTTCTCTTGATGGAAGGGCACAACTGAGCACAAACTGGGTAATTTGAAAAAATAAAAAGACTCAGAGCAGACAGATTCAAGAGGAATATGTGAGACATTCAGATGCTCACTAACATTAATGGGACATTAATATTTTCACTTGGACTTGCCTATTTATCTAAAGAAAAGAAAATAAGCTATATAAGACAGCCACAGAGAAAAGACCAAAGAAACTCATAGAGGGGAATGCAATCTTAACTTATATTTACTTTAAATTAAAAACAACAAAATTCTCCTAAAACAAAGCAAAAAAGAAAATATAAGAAAAAAAAGAAAAGAAAAAATAAAACTTGCTTTCTCTTACCAATTACAATTTTGTTGATTCTGTTTGAAAGAGAAACATCTAATTTCACTTTTACAAACTACTATTTGTTTTTCTGGGTATGAAAATAGCAACATATGAAGTAATAGATCTCTAGGTTTTTTAGTAAACTCTGTCCAATGCCTGTCATGCTAAACTCCTAGGTCTGGTACATAAAACCAAAACAAAAAAAATAAGTATAACAATCTTCTGGAGGCAGACTCAAGTGCTTAAGGCTGAGAGGGGACATACTACATGCCTGAAAACCTTGAGTTATTTTTATTTAAATGGCTTTTACTATGGTTCAGTGGGAAACATGAATTAACAAGATCAGGTTGCAAAGCTCTGTGCAGGCTGGAATGATACCCTAAAACTGTTGGTGAACATTTAGTAACAATATAGATTTTGGTTTAAAAAATCAACTTTATTAAGTACAGGATGGGAAAATGAACTTTATTTGCTGCTAAAATGAAAACTTCATAGATGTTTTAGTTAACTGAGTCTTCAATGGAAGTTGCATTCCAGAACCATTCTGCAATGTTCAACAATTGACAGGAGTCCTGCTGTACTTGGTACTGGCCAGTCACATCTTGGGTATTGTGTTCAATGTCATATCCTCCTTAAAACTCAAGTATGTCTGGAGGTGAACAGCCAGGATAACAGTCAGGCAGTAGCTGAAGGAATTGGGAATGTTTAATAGGAAAAGAAAATTCTGGGTTTTTTGGTGAGAGCTATATTCGGATATCTGGGGAACTCATATAGAAAAGGAATTAGCTTTCTTCCTTGTAGGTCAGAAGGAAATAATTCCAAAGGGTGCTCTGGGTCTACATTCTACTTACTGAAAGCAGTTTTGAGCTCAGCATCAGTAAAATAGCTAGAGCTGTTCAAAATGGCCCGGCCTTCTTTGAGGATAGAAGACTACTTTGTCACTGGAAGCATGGAAGTGAAGGTTTGCCTGGTTAACCACTTGCTACGTTTATTATTTAGCAGATCCTTGGAAGATAGGAAGTAATAGCAATTAGGAAGTTAGGGGTAAAACAGGAGTAGGTTTCTGGGTGATTTAATATTCTAGATGGGCCCCAGAATGTTTTAAGTTTCTTTCATTCAGTTCAATTTTAGAAGGATTTAGTTGGTACCTATTGTATTAGTCCATTTTCACATTGACATACCTGAGACTGGGTAATTTATAAAGAAAAGGAGGTTTAATGGACTCACTGTTCCACATGGCTGGAGAGGCCTCACAATCATGGCAGAAGATGAAGGAAGAGTAAAGGGATTTCTTACATGCAGTGGGCAAGAAGAGGACCTGTGCAGGGGAACTCCTCTTTATACATCCATCAGATCTCATGAGACATATTCACTATCACGAGAACAGTACAGGAAAGACCCGCCCCCATGATCCAATTACCTCTCACTGTGTCCCGCCCACAACACACGGGAATTGTCAGAGCTACAGTTCAAAATGAGATTTGGGTGGGGACACAGCCAAACCATATCACCTATCAAATCCTTATTATCATTATTGTATAAGCAACAACCAAATCTTCTGGAAGCTAAACAAGCTGTCAGAACTCTCAAAGCCTTGGGAGGGGCTCAAGCAGTATGTTCAGCTGGTCTTATATTTTTACAAAATATGCAAAATTAAAATATTTTAGCTGCAATTTTTTAGGACTGCTAATTCTTCCCACTTTGACATTCCTTCTGCCACAATTCAGAATGACCACAGGCGTTATTAGGTTCTTGGGAATATAATAGTCAGATTTTTAACATTTGTAATTTACTGAGATTTCTCTACGTAGGTATTTATTTTTATATACACTATGTATTTGTAATTTTGTATTCTCCTGTTATAGAGGGTCCCTAGTTGTATAAGCTTCAGATCCCACAATACCTGGGTCTATTTCTGTGTGCCCCCTTAATTTATATCTATATATACACATATATATGTGTGTTTATGTATATATATGTATATATAACATTTGTATATATGCCATTATTCTAAATACCTCAAAGAGAAAGATGAATAAGCCATTGTCCTTTATATCAAGTTATGGACAATGTAATGGAGGAAGCTGAGGAGTTTTATTATGAATTCAACGATTTAGTTGAAGAAATCATTGAAACTAATATAAAATACAATATTTTTACAAGTTTACATGCATGGACATTTTTAATGTTGAATAAGAAATAATTAAACAACAATAAGAAAGTTAAGACCAACGGTGACTCTGAGCACTCAAATCCAAGATCATATTCTTGAATTATAATCTAATAAATGTGTATATTATTCCTATGGCAAAGGTAAAAAGGCTGTGTAATTGTGTACATCTTATTGGTTAGACAAGTAATGTATATATGAGGATGTCAATACACTTTTATATTTTAGTGATAAAACTGCCTTGACATCATAAGTAAGCTCATTTTGGTATCAAATCCGGTGAAGCTAGCTGACAAATTTTGAGGATCTTAACAGAAGAACTTTTCCCCTGTCATAAATCAGTAATAATAGGTTACCAAATACTATACTTTCAGACAATCTGGAGCTTTTTCAGTATCTTTGACAAACTTCTTAGTCTTGTGCATCTTTTTGACAAAGTTCAATTTTGTTCTTGTTTCCATCTTTTGGAAGGCAGAGATGTGGAGCATAATTATGTGCTGACATATCTAGCTTATTCGTGATGTTCTTTTTTTTTTTTTTAAGTCCTGTGTTTCTAAGCTAACACAGCCAAGAGGTGTGCCATGACTGATTTCCCTTGCACAGCAGCATCATTTCTACCATCAAGGGAAGTTCATGCTTCCTTAAACGTATGGAAGCTCTTTCAGGTACTTGGCTAGCTAGCAGGTGATCTTTTCATAAATGTTATGGAAAAGACTAGTTGAAGAGGAAGACATACTGTTCAGCTTGTTCAAACACAACTGTTGTGGGGAAAAAAAGCAGATCAAATCTAGTTCTCTTTATGTGTCTCTATTGTTAAGATTGATGTAGTAGAGAAATTGGGAATACAAATGTTCTGTAATAACATTGTTATAATCCCAGAATGAATTGTATATTTAAGCACATAGGCCTGTTTCTAACTCTCAAATAGGATTTGGTGATTCCATTTTTTTTTAATGTACCATTATATTTTCCCACTTATATTTAAAAATCAATTTCATTATTATACTTACATACAATGTTTCTAAATATTATTTTCCTCTGATTTGAATGTTAAATTTTTTTCAATAAATGTTTGCCATGCTAATACAACGTATCTGAAATTGACAAGTATTTGAATGATTTCTCTTGAACTTAAAAATAAGGAAAGAAAAACATACAGGTGTTATGGCATAGATATTGAAGTAGATAAATGGATAGATTTAGTTCTTGGGCCGGCACAGTTGCTCACACCTGTAATTTCAGCACTTTGGGAGGCTGAGGCAGGTGGATCAACTGAGTTCGGAAGTTTGAGACCAGCCTAACCAACATGGAGAAACCTCGTCTTTACTAAAAATACAAAATTAGCCGGGTGTGGTGGTGCATGCCTGTAATCCCAGCTACTGGGGAGGCTGAGGCAGGAGAATCGCTTGAACCCAGGAGGCGGAGGTTGCAGTAAGCCAAGATCATGCCATTGCACTCCAGCCTGGGCAATAAGAGCAAAACTCCATCTCAAATAAATAAATAAATAAATAAATAATAAAATAAAATAGATTTAGTTTTGACATACTTGTTTTAAGCATTATATATGTAATTAAACTTAATAGGAGGAGAATACAATAAACATTTATTTCCTTCATTCAGAAGATTTCCTGGGAAACAGTGAGATGCAGTTATGACAAATATATGTGTGCATTACATATTACTTCTAGAAAAGGAAGGAAAACTTTCATTGAGAGCCTTCCTATGTGCTAAGGATTCTGTTAGGCACTTTATAAGCATTTAACTTAATTTTCTTACATTATTTACCTGCATTATCCTTTTATGTAGGACAGGGATAATTAGTTCCATTTTGGAGACATTGTTTTGGGCCACACTGCAATTGACAGCCAATATTTGGAATGGGTTAAGGGGGTTTTTTCATAGCTCCATTTTGTCAGTGAAAGGGCTTCTGCTGCAAAATGACAGGATCCAACGATGAATAAGATGAGATCATGTAGGTGGAGATGGCTACAAATAGCTCTGGCACGTTAGCACTCAGTAAATGCTAGTCAGTTTTGAATCATGGTTCCAGTTCTCACATGGCTGTCTCACAGTCTAAGGAAACCAGAGGTAGCCATAGGTACAATGCAGAATGAAATGTCAGGAGAACAGCACAGATAGATTTAAAGAAAGATCCATGGAGATTAAAGTTTGGCCTTTAGTTCTCTTATTTGAGAAAGTATATTATTGGAACTTTAAACAATTTTGAATAATGTAACACCCCCGGCCTTGCCCCCGAAAACCCTTAGGTGTCAGATAGAAAAACGTATTGAAGACACTTTTTATATACTTTTCAGAAAGTATTCAATCTAAGCATGATTATTCTTTTAACATTAAAAATTCAATTTACTGATTGCAAATTAAAAGCCTATATGAAACATAAAACTTCCAGTCATTGATGTTAATAAAAACCGTATTTTTTTCATAGCTTGTGAGATTTAGCTTAGGGCTGGTATAATCTTACAAAGTTACTTTACTTTTACTCTAGTGGAGTTAATAAGATATATCCATAAACCTTCATGTGAAAAATAAATGCATATTCAGTATGAAATGTGTGAAAACTCAGACAGAGCCCCAGTTCAGTGTACTCTGTTCCTCCTGACACCAAGAGGTTATATTTCAAATAGGACGACTAAAGGTTTTAACATCTAGTAGTATGAAGCAGGTACAGGAAAGAGTGAATGACATGCCAAGCCAGCAGTGACACACACAACCCCAAGGTGGCATGTGACATACCTTTACTTCATTTACAGACATGGCATATGTCAGAGTGCTTGGCTCTACCGCACAGTTGGTTTGAGCAATTTCCATTCCATTATGTTTTCTTACAGCTTCTGTTTTATGCCCCCTCCAGCTTATTCAAGTGTTTAACTTTCAAATTACTTGCTTGTCTTTATCATTCATTTTTGGATTAGAGAAACGTATTATAGCTGTTGGACATGTTTACCATATTAAAAATAATAACAAAGAAAACAAAAATGATAACCACCCCTCCCCCCCAACATACTCAAGGCTTTAAAGGTTATATTGAAATCACAGGCTATTCCAAGAAATCACCTTAATCCAGTGTGATTGACCAACTTTTCCTATCCAGCTTGAGGACATTGAGAATACATTTGTGTGTGTGTGAGTGTAACTTTTTAAATATTGGGACAAAATGGACTGATAGAAGCAAGTTCTAACAGTTATTTCTTTGCTTGAACATTTTGTTGGTTCTTTGAGCCTCTCACAGGTTGCATCATAGTCTGTGTGGATAGATGAAGAATCATGTAGTAAGGACCAAGGAAATGGTGACAAATAACAGAAAGTAGTGTTGGTTATATTTATATAATGCTGACTATTCCATGCTTTGCATTTGCAGGTATGATTTTCTTTAAAGTCATTTGTATAAGAAGCAGAGACTTACAATCTGCCATTCTAAAATTTGAATTGCTTTTCTAGAAATTAAGTAGAGGGGCTCTGTGTTATCTCTGTAGTGTCTCATCATGTGACACACATCATATTCTCATAATGGCTAGCTGGGATCCAAATGCCAACGTGTTTGTTTCTCTATGGTTTTTGCTGTAAAATCAAAGTGAAAGACTATTGATTATATTGCTGTTTTCCCAATAGTTTATTGTCATACTTATAAGAAATGTGTTTCACTTATAAGAAATGTAAAGAAGAAAAGTATATTAATAGCTAATGTGTGCTGTGACTACAGGAAACTCAGGAATTCAAATTTGCCATTGATGTTTTTGCATTTTACCTCCTATCCATTTCTTTCAAGGGAGGGACAGGGGGCAGGTGTAGCAGTAAACCAATAAAGTCTTATTAGATTATTGACATATTAGATAATTCATTTAAAAATAGAAAGTCAACATTCCCTTTTGTAATTAGGGAAAAAGGCAACTAGGATTGAAATTTCATTTATAAGTTTGAAATCTGCAATTGTTTGATTTTATTTGCAAATGATTATGAGGTTGAACAGCACACACTGTACTCGACTCTCTGTTGTGAATTCCCATATGATCAGCATAGATAATGGAATATTTCATTTTCTACTTAAAAATCATTTCCAAAATGTTTGTAAATATTTGTTTCTCAGGGATCCATTTATCTTCTTCAGTTCCAAAAAACCTTTGTGGGCTTACAGAAAAAGATGATAAATGAGCCCAAGGAGCCTGGGTTTAAATTGTCCCACTACAGGTTTTACTATTATTTGGTAGACATGCAAAATCTGTGAATGCATTAATATTAACTGATTAGGTTCTGGATTTTTTTTAAGGCCAGAATTCTGAAATGAGAATAAATCAGTCATGAAGCTATTTGGGCTTTTATTTATCCATAGTTAGATGCATATGAAAATTCAATATAACAAGAAAGAAAAATAGCTGGAAGACATTCCTTTTCAAAGGAATGGCCTGGACTTCAGCTGCCTAATTCCCATTCAGTTCTGAGGGCCTGAGTAATGTGGTCTGTAATTGTATACAAACCTTATAACAAAGAAAGCGACAACAAAACCCATCTGCTCTTAGGTATCCTTGTGCACAATACAAGGTATAACCTGGAATGAACCATAGGGTATTTTGATTAATTGAGCTTAACTGATGGGTATCCAGAAACTGTTTTACTAAAACCTTTGTTGAAATTCTCAGTGAAGAGTTTACATTCACTTTTAGGTCAACGTAATGAAACTTAAGATGATTTAAGACCTTCTAGAAACTCTGCATCATGATTCTAAATCATAAAGTTCATCGCATACATTGTGTAACTCCAGAGATGAAGATATGGGAGATGTAGATGTATTTGATGTGTACTGACCCCCCCATTTCTTACAAAAGCAATATAAACAAAAAATACATCTAACTACCATGATACATCACTTGTTTTTCTTTTTCTATATTTTTATGTAATATGCATGTAATCATAGTATAGATATAATTTCATTGTGATTATAACTGGAAATATTTTTCATCTTTCTACATGGCCTTCTTGACTTTCATTTTGTATTTCTGCTCTGTAGTCTCTCAGTTGATTTGTTATAATTCATTTAAACGTTATATTATAAGGCACTTTAATAGCTTCCAATTTTTGTAACTAACACTGAAATGACTCAATTAGTGCAATAGTTTTTTTACTTTTTTAAGGTTTTCTTGAAGAGTAAATTTCAAACAGTAAGATTAGTGGATTAAATGATATATACTTTTTAAGGGGTGATGGTGCAGGAGGAAAGGATAAAGAAAAAAATTATAAATTTGGCATTAGACTTCTAGAGTTCCTACCTCATTAGAAATTCTAGAATATCAAGGTACATTTTGAGCAGGAAATGATATCATCAAACAATAATTTGCCCAGAGGCTAAAGGCAGCCACCTTCGGAGAGTGTTAAAGCAATCCAGGTGTGCAGAAATTATTTCCTTGGCCGCAGGTGGGTTTTGAAAAGGAAAGGAACATGGCAATCTACTCCACATTGAGCACCTCTCCTGGGTGCTCTAAGGTTAAATAAGAGACAGAAAATTCTACTCTAAAGGTTATGAAATGCTTGATTAGTGAAAATATTCATAGAATAAATAATCAGATAAATAAAAAGATAGAGTAGTGTAGATTGAATCAGATAGGAAGACTGCATAGGCTGAATCTTAGGCTGAAAGATGAAGAAAATGAGAGGTTATTGGTAGGAAGAATGCAAAGATGTCTTTCTGAGGACAGGGAGAGAGCAAAGAAGAAAACTTGGTAGGCAATTGTAATTTTGGTGGGGGACACTGAGGAAATGAATAAGGTGTCACCTTAATGGACATTTTAGCATATTAGTATACTCTTTACTTATTCATTGGTTCATCTATTTATTGGTGACTTTTGGAGGATACAAAAGTGTCATACCTTCCCTGATGTAAAGATTATCATATTCCATCTTAGTTCACGGTTGAACTATATAGTCCTCCTTCAGTATCTGTGGAGAATCGGTTTCAGGACCCCTAGCAGATACTAGATTCCAGATAGAAAATGACATAGTAATGGGCTGGGCGTGGTGGCTCATGCCTGTAATCCTAGCAACTTGGGAAGCTGAGGTGGGTGGATCACTTGAGATCAAGAGTTTGAGACCAGCCTGGCCAACATGGTGAAACCCCATCTCTACTAAAAATACGAAAATTAGTCGGGTGTGGTGGCACATGCTTGTAATCCCAGCTACTGGGGAGGCTGAGGCAGGAGAATCGCTTGAACCTGGGAGACAGAGGTTGCAGTGAGCTGAGATCACACGATTGCACTCCAGCCTGGGCCACAGAGTAAATCTCTGTCTCAAAAAATAGAAATGGAATGGAATGGAATGGAATGGAATAGAGTAGAATAATGACGTAGTATTTGCATATAATTTATGCAATCCTCCTGTATACTTTAAATCATTTCTATCTTACTTATGGTACCTAATACAATGTAAATACTATGTAAATAGTTGCTATACTATATTTTAAAATTACTGTTCTCTTTTATAGTTGCATTATTGTGTGTGTGTGTGTGTGTGTGTGTGTGTGTGTGTATGTAAATATTTCCAATCCATGATTGATTGAATTCTGGGATGTGGAAACCTCAGATAAGGAGGGCTGACTGTACATCAAATTTAACTAGAATTTTTAGGTGCAAATTCAACTTTGTACTTACATAAAAGATCCTGACTCAGAATCCTTTCATTGGAATCAGAATTGCCATGGGATACATTAACTGGTTCTCCTGATTTGCTTGAGCAGATGAGAATAAGACTCAGAATTTTGCTTTCTGGTTATCCTCCTTTTAATGACTAAATTTGGTTTACAGATAATATTGCTGATTAAAAGTGTAAATGATGAAATCTGGGCTATTCATAGGGAAGAAATAATTCTTTATTCTCTGAACCAAATATATTTTTTTAAATATTCAAATTCATTGCTGTGAAAAAGATGGGAGGTCATTTTTCCCTTTGGAAAAAAGTCTCAATTTTATATTAAAAGCAAAACTTTTGATATTTAATCAATGGAGAAATGATTTAACTAAAAAGATGGGCATTCTTCTAGGGTCTGGCAGTAGCATCAGCATCCCCTCAAAGCTCGTTAGAAATGCACATTACTGAACTACATTCCAGACTTGGAGCCAGAATCTTGAGAGGGGCACCCAGGATTCAGGGTTTTAAGATGCCCTGCAAATGGTTGCATGCCAAAATGAGAAAGCCACTAATTTAGAATGAGTTTTTTAAGCTGAGCTTAATTATGGCCAATGGATGCATCATTTCCTAAACTTCATGCATCTTACGTTTGGAACTAAGCCTTGGTTACAAAATAGATAGTGTTGTGTTGATTTTGCACATTGTTGGGTGGTTTAAATGTTTCTTTATGAAAATGACATTTTAACTTTGAAACCATAGTAGAAACTTAGTTTGACAAGTTTTAAATACCTAATTAAAATATCCCTGTTCTTTCATTATATGCTCTAAACTGTTTATTAAATACACAATAACAATATCAATTATAATTTATATGATTACTAGGACATAGTTTTTCTTAACATTCTTCAGTGAATTTTGTTTAAAGTAATAGCATTTATATTAATACACTAGCCCACATTAATTCAGTATTAATGAAGAACATGATTTTAATTGGAAAAGAGTCCAGAACATCCTCCTTTTTTACATTGTTTTTTCAGTTCTTTTGGCATGACTAAAAAACATCCAGAAGCTCCCATTTTACCATTTTTTTTTTACCTGTCTTTGACCCTTTTATTATCTGGATCTGCTGGTATGCTTGAGCAGATGAGAATAAGACTCAGAATTTTGCTTTCTGGTTATCCTTTCTCAGATGTCTCCATAAATATTGCCATGAGAAGCAGAGCCCAAATTGTGGTTCAGATTTTTGTCCTGCATTGTTGTAAAGTGGCTTTTTGCTTACTGAAAAATGTTAACATTTAACATTTAAACCTTATCTGTATGCCTGCCTGCCTGCCTGACTACCTGCCTGCTTGATTACCAGCTAACCTACCTACCTACCTATTCATCTATACCAGTCAGTTACAGTGAGAGCAACTCATACAGATTATTTCACTGTGGAGCACAACATTAGCATATCAATATGTAAAAATAAGATAAATGTGTTGTATAGGCTTTGAGCTAAATACACAGCTTGAAAACATACTACCTAGAGAATTAAAGTGATATTAGTTGGGTTTGTGGTTTGAGTCATCTTACTGTCTAAGCAAAAACATAAACCTTCCAACATTATGATTAATAATCTTTTACCTTCCTAACTTTCACCTTTTTCACACTACTTTCTTGGGTATCAGAAGTCTCCTTCCTAGAGACTTCCCTAATGCTTCTGAAGGGACCCCCCCCACCCCATACTCTCATACTGCACTGTGCTTGGGTCTCCCTGGCACTCAATTCACTCTGTGTTCTGTTCAGATGTCCCCCTAGTAGAGAGTCCTTTCCTGGTCACCCCATATAGGATAATGCCTCCTTTTGTGTGACTGGTTATCACCATATTCTGATCATTTTTTCAAAGCACTTACCATCAACTGAAATAAGAACACTACACAGGCAGGGATTTTTGTTGTTGTTGTTGTTAGATGTTTTAAACAACCTATGCCCAGGAATCCAGGTAGTCCCTGACACCAAAAAACTATGTAGGTTTAATTTTCTTTTCTCCTTTTCTGGAGTGTAAATTCCTTTAGAACTGTGACTCTTTTATTTTTTGGCTACATCTCCAGAACTGAGTACAGTGCTAGGCAATAGTAGCTAATTAGCAATAGTTAGTGGATAGTTAAATATATAACTGGATAGAAGCGGAACTATATTTTAGTGGGTTAATGCATTTATACTACTTATTTGCTTCTTATCCATCTTCATATTAAAGTTTAGCATTAGAACTCCTATGTTAGCAGTCTTCACATTGCCCTTTAGTGTTTACTTAAAATTTTTTTTAAAGGACCGGAGTTTTATTCTAAGTGCTAAATTATGAAAAGTTGTTTGTTTTCAGTTTCTAGCAAGAATTTCACTTGCACTTGTAGTATGTTTTAAAACATCAATAAACTGTGGCTTAATTATACAGGTATCATAAAGAGTTGGATTGTGGCTGTATTCTAATGAATATGACCACCCACTTCCTGGATCACTGTTGTCCAGATGTGGTACTCTAAGCAAGCAAATTAAAAAAAGTAAACCTCAGTGGAGAGCACTCATGATAGGCTAGTTAAGGAGGCTGCAAACCACTTAAGGATGCTAACATTTTTACACGAAGAAATGTGATTAAGATATGTTAAACGGAAATCTATACAAACCAGTGAAATTGTTAAAATATTCAAATATGCCGTATTGTAACAAGAAAACACTGCAATGCACTGAAATCAGCAGTAGAACAGCTGTGTTTTAAAGGACAGTACTTTGAATGTCACTTGACAATTTGCTTTCAATTAGAAGTAATTTACAGGAAGATGCCCACAAGCTAATCTTTACAGGATAATTAAGTTCCATTTTCTTTACTTTTAATTAAAAAGCAGAAAAGATTTAGCTGATCCATAAAAAATGTTCTGTTTAAACATTCATCAGACTTCACACTCTTTTTTTGTTATTTGTTGTAGCAGATGTTATCAAAAGTGCAGTCTGCTCTGTTTTAAACCCTGAGTATTTGGAAAGTGAAACATGAGTGGCAGTAGGCATGTATTGGTGAGGTATGATCATTGAACATCTGTATGTTCAAAGAGGATAAAACAGATAACTACTCTTCCATTCCTTAATTGTGTTCTGTCTGATGCATTTAATTTTAGTACAAAACCACACACAGTAAAATGAGAAGCAACGCAATTTTGAGTTTTGAACATTGTATGTAGTAGGATGACTTTTTATCACGAGGTCAGGAGATCGAGACCATCTTGGCTAACATGGTGAAACCCTGTCTCTACTAAAAATACAAAAAATTAGCCCGGCATGGTGGCACACACCTGTGGTGCCAGCTACTCGGGAGGCTGAGGCAAAAGAATGGCATGAACCTGGGTGGCGGAGCTTGAAGTGAGCCGAGATAGCGCCACTGCACTCCAGCCTGGGCGAGAGAGCAAGACTCCGTCTCAAAAGAAAAGCACACACACACACACACACACACACACACACACACACACACACAAAAACAGCAGCAGCAAAAAATCAAATGTTGTAAAGTTTCTGTATTTTCAGATGTAGCATGCTATTTTATTGCAATTTTCATAATATAAAAATTGACACTGTATTTTAACATGATAATTTATTCACTGAAAATATGAACAATTCAAAGTGTTGAACTTCTTTCTCTGTATTAACAGTTTATTGCATTCCTGCTATGCTTTTATTTGGCAAAATAAAATATATCGCTAAGGATGTTTGAAGTTTTGGTTTTAGAAGTCATTATTGACAAGCTATTTTTTTTTCTAACTGGTAAGAACTGTCATTTTTCATTCTTATTCTCCTGTCATACTATGCTAAGGAGTTTTGCACTGAAAATTCTTCAGACACAAATTCTTTAATCCTTTCTTATGGTATCTTTTTTTTCTGGCTAATTGATGTGTTCATGTTGGGTAATAGTTTTGTTCTTTTAAATTCTAGAAAATTTCCTACTTGAAAACTTGAAAGAAGTTGGGCCATTATTGAGCTATGTACCTTAACATTTTACAGTAATAATTCCATTTACTGTGCCTTTTAGCAAACAAGCATGCTTTTCAATTTTATGATCAGAGAATACCTAAAATTTTAAGATGCTGTTAATATTATCTATTTTTACTTGCTTTTGTTTTCTTATTTAATTTCCCTCTGTTGGATGGAAAAGAAGAAATGACAAGAGATTGCTCACAAGCCCATTCATGTATTTGCTTTTACCATTTATATTTGTATATGTAGGGAATATGTCCAAAGGCATTTTGACCAATATAGTTTAGGTGATTCCTAAATAAAAAAAAAACTACAGTTTGTGTTGCAGCATATATTATGAATTTCAGGTATGAACTTAATTATAATAATCACAATGCATTCATTTAAATGGAATATGTGTTTGAACATGTAGATGTCATCAGATTTTGTAATGAACTGGTGAAAATGTATGCTTCTTGTACTGAAAGTATAACACCGGGAAAAGATTAAGCATGCCCCGTCTCTCTCCTTCCCTCTTTTCTCTCCTGTAATCAACACCTGGTTTGATTACATCTTTTTGAACTATAAAAGCTATAGAATTATAACTCCTTACATGGAAGTTTTTTTGAAAGGGAATTGTAACAAACACAGTGGTTAAACTTTCCACTTTCAGAATTCCTTCTTTTCTTGTCATCCTGTAATTCAAACTTTCTTTAGTAAAGGATAAAGCAGTTTTGTTATTGTTCGAGAGAGTAGAGTGATTTCCCTTTGGCACTTGGTTTTCAAGTTCATGACTGCTTTAGAAGGCCAAGACAGGTTTCTATGTATTTGTGGTGCTTGGGGAAGTTGTCAGCTGATGTTTCCATCATCCATGGCACCTAACACATTGGCTTGTACATAGTTGGTCCTAATTAAATATTAATAAATGGCTGACTGGCAATCAATAAAAGTTATACACAGCTCTATTTGATTCATTACACATAGTCAGTGGATTCTTTCCCATTTATTGCTTTTTATTTTGTAAGATCAAAAGGATCTGTAATCTGAGACACTGTAAACAGTTGTGTTGCTTTTCATCTTCAGGCCTGCACTTCCTATAAAGCCAGATGCTGTGAATATTGACCCTTTTCACAGCTATGCTTAGAAACTGATATATATACAGTTTGCATGTGCAGAAATAACTTTCTACTTCAAAAGACAGCAAAGAAGTGCCTTTCTGGTCCATATTTAGTTTGTTTTGTTTTCTTTGTAGTTGTTGAGGCTTACCCCTTCCCCCCACCGTTGATGACTATAATGTTTTTAGCATTTATTTCTTTACCCAATCCATTTCTATTTCTTGCCTGCCTTTTCGAGAAGTGGCACCACTCACTGATTTGCCTGTTTTCCTCCTCTTACTGCTTCATCCTGCTTGTAATTTTGCCTCCCTCAAGTCTACCAGGCTGATCTTCTAAAAACAATTAACAGCATGTCATTGCCATTGCTGAAAGTCTGCTATAGCTCTTTATTACCTACTTTATCAAGTCCAATTTGTCTACCCTGTTTTAGGACTTCCCATAATTTGCAATACTTTACTTTTTGCAAACTATTTCTCCTACTGTCAAGCCCCTGGCTTCTGTTCCGGTGAAGTCGTACTGCTCCTTGGAGACCCCATCTCCCAGCACACACACATGAGTCCCTGCCTCTTGCCTTTGTTCATATGATGCCCCTGTCTTTTCTCCTTCATCCTATAAATCTTTCTGAGTGAAAAGGTCCAGTGGAAGTTCCACATCCTTCAAGAGGCTTTTCAGTATTCTCCTAATCCTCAGCAATTATTCCTTTTTATACTTCTATTTCAGTAATAGTGTCAGACAGTTTGACACATTTTCTGTATTTTTTGTACATATATATTAGCTTTTTCTCCCTATGAAGAATGTAGGCATTTTAAGGACACATATGTACACACAAAGAGTTCTTATGCCTTTTTGCTTTTATGTAAACCTTACATCTCATAGCAATGTGGTAAGCAGATGGTAAGCATTTACTTTAGGTCTTATTTGATTTATAAAATCAGACTACAAATTTAAAAACCATAACTAGCTACAGAGATGAATTGGGAGACATTATTGAATATTTTGTCATATATTTATAACAACCTTTTTTTTCAAAGTCAGTTGGTTTATGTTTCTTCTAGAAAATTTTTTGCCACTTAGAAAAAAATGTATATTCCCTTAAAAAACAATTACCAGTAACCTAAAGATAAATAGAGATAAACCATCAGTTTTTAAGGGCTATCATTTTCACTTTCAATAACTGACTTTGGAAGTGAACACGTTAGTAAAAGGAAGGACGTGTAAGTCATCCATCTCCTTAACCATAGAATGATGGTGCCACCCCTGCCACTGCCTGTTACTGGGTTCATCAGAGCCTTTACATATTTATAATTACCCTTCCATAAATAGTTTGCAACTTGACCATAGCATTTTGCCACTCTATTAGAATGAGGCACAAGGTCCAAGTTAAAAGCAAAATCCTTAATGAATTTAACAAAATTAAGCAAAGAGCTTTAGGTTATAGGAGCAGAGTTAATGGATTCAGCTGTTCTTTACTTTCACTTCAACCAACAAATTCTGCATTCATTTTCCAGATGTGAACCTTGTTAAATTAAAATGGAGTAAAATTAATTTTGTGAAGCTGTTATATCACCCCTGGAGATAATTGGAGATAACCTAGTGTGTCATAAAACTGGAGCTAGAAAATCAGCATTTACAGGGTTGGTTTCAGTAACTATATTACAAAGGGATTCCAAGATTCATTTTTTTTTTCCGAGATGGAGTCTTGCTCTGTCGCCCAGGCTGGAGTGCCGTGGCACAATCTCAGCTCACCATGCCTGGCCCCAAGGTTTATTTTTAATGCATATTTCTGAACTTTTGCTAGGATTCTTTCATGTGACTTAGTTGTCACTAGAGCTGAATTGTGATGCAGTCCTAGAATGCAGAGGTGGCCAATCCCAGAATCAGAGACAATGATGGCAGTGCTAATAAAACTGTGGTCAGTGCACGGACCAAAGCTATTAACATGACTTTGAAGCTGGTTAGCAAAGCAGAATGGTGGGATTTGCCTCAGACCCACTGACACAGAATCTTTGTGTGTGGATCCTGGGATGCTGTGGAGTAAGTAACAGGCTCTCCAGGTGAGCCATATATATGCTGAAGATTAAGAGCTACTTGTCGGCCGGGCGGTGGCTCACTCCTGTAATCCCAGCAGTTTGGGAGGCTGAGGCGGGTGGATCATGATGTCAAGAGATCGAGACCATCCTGGCCAACATGGTGAAACCCCATCTCTACTAAAAATACAAAAATTAGCTGGGTGTGGTGGTGCGTGCCTGTAGTCCCAGCTACTTCGGAGGCTGAGGCAGGAGAATCACTTGAACCCGGGAGGCAGAGATTACAGTGAGCTGAGATCACGCCACTGCACTCTAGCCTGGTGAAAGAGTGAAACTCCATCTAAAAAAAAAAAGAAAAAAGAGCTTGTCTGTGGAACCCCAGAGGCAATTATCAGACAAACTCACTGATACGGTTAGGCTTTGTGTCCCCACCCAAATCCCATTTTGAATAGTAATCCCCAAGTGTTGAGGGAGAGACTTGGTGGGAGATGATTGGATCATGGGGGCAGTTTTCCCCATGCTGTTCTTGTGACAGTGAGTGAACCTGATGGTTTGATAGATGGTAGTTTTCCCCATGCTCGACTTCTCTCTCTCTCTTGCCTGCCACCATGTAAGACATGCCTGCTTCCCCTTCTGCAATGGTTGTAAATTTCCTGAGGCCTCCCCAGCCATGCAGAACTGTGAGTCAATTAAACCTCCTTTCTTTGTAAATTACCCACTCTCGGGTATTTCTTTCTTTTCTTTTTCTTTCTCTTTTCTTTCTTTTTTTTTTTTTTTGTTGTTGTTGTTTTGAGACAGAGTCTCGCTCTGTCACCCAGGCTGGAGGGCAGTGACATGATCTTGGCTCACAGCAACCTCTACCTCCCAGATTCAAGTGATTCTCCTGCCTCAGCCTCCAAGTAACTGGGACTACAGGCACGTGCCACCATGCCCGGCTAATTTTTTGTATTTTTAGTAGAGATGGGGTTTCACCGTGTTAGCCAGGATGGTCTTGATCTCCTGACCTCATAATCCACCTGACTTAGCCTCTGAAAGTGCTGGGATTACAGGCGTGAGCCACCGCGCCCAGCCCTACTCTCGGGTATTTCTATATAGCAGTATGAGAATGGACTAAGGCACCCACTCTCAATATTTCAATTGAAAAAACTATATCCAAAGGTTTCTGATCTCTCATCCATCATCATAAAATGCAGACTGACATTTTGAATCAAAATTTTTTGTTTCTAATATTGGTCATTTTATAAGTTTCATCTGTTTTTCTGAATGAACTTATTCAGCTGAACTGATTAAAATATAAACCAAAAGAGCTAGATCGCTATGATGAGCAATGGAAAGCCCACAGCCTTCTCTAAGAGCAAATGTATGCTGTACTCAGTTTTATGTCGCTTTGACCTAGCAGAGAAGGAAAGCAACTGAAGAGCAACCTTATTCTGGCCCTATTTTGGCACTTAGGTTGGTTTCATTTTGGTACATGGCTCTGTTCTTTCATCATACAGGAAAGTATTTGCAAAATGAGTGAAATTTCAGATTCTTTGAACAATTTCATCAGGCTGTTTTCCTGAAGGACAGAAGTTGTCTCTGTACCAAATTATTATCATTTCCACATATTTAGATAGATGCTAGAAAATAAGGAATATGGAGTTCATTATTAGTTATAATCCTGGACTTTAAAAAGTATTCGAACATTTCTTGAAATCTTTAACTTTTCACCATTTGTTACATATATATGTGTTAGTTATTTATTGTTCTCTCTAGTAACATCACCTAAATAATACTATCTAGTGTTATTTTAAAATGTAGATTACATCATCTATATTTATGTAAACTCTTTTAAAAAATAAATTTTCAGAATAATGCTTTATGGAAATTGAAGCTTGCATATAATAGATTCTATATTCAGTCATGTACTACATCATGATGTTTCAGTCAACAATGGGCCACATATATGATGGTGGTCCCATAAGATAATATTACTATATTTTTACTGTACCTTTTTTATGTTTAGATATGTTTAGATATGCAAATACTTACCATTGTGCTATACTTACCTACACTATTTATATAATAACATGCTGTACAGGTTTTTAGCCTAAGAACAACAGGCTGTAACATGCAGCCTGGGCAGGTTTACTCTATGATATTACAAAACAATGAAATCACCTAACAGTGTATTTCTTAGAACGCATCTCTGTTGTTAAGCAAGGCATGATTGCATGTGAATGTGTGTGTGTATGTATGTATACTATTTTTTTAAATCCTATGGTATATTATTGAATGTATAAGGATAATATTTGTCTCTATCAATTTAGTCTAGCTTAGATCTGAGACTCAATTATAACTTTCAAGTCATCTGGAAGTAAAATCATATTGCATAGGAGATTCTAAAGCACTTTATTTAGGTAGAGGCAGAATTTGCCCAGTCAATTTTTTTTTCATTATCCTCTTAAGTTGTGTAATATTGTGAGGTGACAATAACTATACTGGAACGGGGTAACTGATCTTTATATTGGTGCTACTAAGTTCGTATTTTACAGCTAATACTGATTGTATTGGATTTGTGTTATGTCTGATGCCTACTGAAAAGTTATAATGCCCTAGAGGGTTATTACTATTAGTGATACTGAGATGCTGTGATGATAGCAGGCTCTTCATTTAGAAGACTCAGATTTTAGATTGCTTTGTTTATTGCTGCGTTCTGTTGATTATATTTATTTATTTTTAATTTTATTGACATTATTCAAGTGCCGATTTATATCATAATGCTAGAGTCTTGGAAGGTGAAGAAGGCATGCTTATGTTAATAAAACACAGTTCCTTTTCTCAAAATGGTCTTCCCCTAAGTGAATAAATGTGCAGAAAGTCTGAGTGTACACAGTATTGGAAGTAGCAGCTTTGTGAACCCGTTTGTAATATTGGTGGTGTTGTGTCATTCAGTTTAAATTTGTTGCATGTTACTGATTGATTGCTAGAATTTTAGTGCAGAATTCCCTTGGCTGGAAATCAGAAGAGTCACACATAGATCAGAGGTCACAAATAAAAGTGTTGTTTTCTTCTAGCATAGCTGTTGATTTTATTATTTAACAATATTTCCTAAGGTAGCCAGCTGTGTTTAGAGGGTGCTAAGACAGCTGGAGTGGGAGAAAGAACCCTTGGCCAATATTTTCCTTTTCACTTAATTAACTTGGTTACTTTTTAAAGGGATTCATGAAAGTGATCAAGAATGAATGTGTATCCCCACTCACCTTTACATGGGTCAAGGACTTTGAAAAAATCGGACTACATGAATATTACATGTTTCATAAGATAATTCTTAGTACCTTTTTCAAGGTTTTAGGATCTTGATAAAATTTTAAATGATCATTGTCTCCATTTCATTTATGATAATAGTGGTGTCACATATTTTTTCTCTGTGGCTTGCTAAATATATATTTAATAGAAAACATTTTTATCTTTCCACTGTGGGTAGCCACACCATGAAATGTACATTTTACAAGATCATTTGCTATGTGACTCTAAGGTGAATGCATTGCCAGATGATTTTGTTTTGAAATATTTGTGTAACATGTCCTTTGTAAGCTTTAGTTTTTTAATTTCAGTGAGGGAAGGAATGAAGAAAACTAACACGTATTATGTGCCCACTATGTACCAAATATTCTACTACATGCTTTAATTTAGATTATCTCATATTGTCCTCACACTGACACTTCATATTAGACTCAGAGGAATAAAGAATGCATCTTAGATTCCAACTCAGCTCTGTCCAACTCCCACAGCCATAATATTGCTATTATGGCATGCTGTCTGTTACCATGAGGCCATGTGCTAACACACCTAGAAGGTGCAATAATAAATGATATATATTCCTAAGTTTGGGGAAACTTAGGAATGGAGCAGGCAGGTAGCTTTAGTGAAAACAGGACATAGAAGATACTAAGGAGCTGTGTAAGCCATGAGATCTGAGCATATAGGAAGAAAGATCTATTGTTTAAAATGAATTTTTCCCTCCTTGAATGTTCTAAAATTAACTTAAATAATTTATAAATAGATATTTCTCAGTATGTGGTTTATAGTCTGTCTTATATACTGCATATTCTTGAAAACTGAGATATAGGGTTTTTTTTCTAGAAAAGAAAATTTGTAGAGAAAGAAGAGGAAGATGTGTTGTAGACTATAGCTAGGCATAATCAGCCTCAATTCCTATATAGTGGTCTTAGCTTCAGTACAGAATTCTGACACTAAATGGATATTTTTATAGGCATATTGTTTATTCAGAAGTTGGGGAGACTTAAAATGCATGTCTTTCCTGATATATATGAGCTACATTTTACTAAGACAACCTTAATTTTTATAATGTAAATTTTTATAATGCTATAACATACTGTCTAGAAGTAGGAATTGGTTGATTGGGGGAGGGGAGAGCCAATGTAATTCAGACAAGCAATAATTACTAGGTCAAGAAATAGGGCAAGTAAAAAAATGATTCATGGCAAGTAGGAGTGAGACATTTACATTCTGAAATTAATTATGGTACTTTTTATTTAAATTAAAATCAGGAAGAAAAGTTCAGGAAAAAGAGGTTCAGGGAAATTTTATATATATTCATCTCAGCTACAAATTAGTAAAGATCTTATATTCAACAAATGTGTCAGAGTCCATTAAAGAGATTAGAAAACCCTATTTCATTGTAACTAAACTGCTTGACATTTTAACCTCCAAACTTTTTTTAAACCAAATGTAGAGATTGTGTCTGTCTTCATAAGTCTACATATAGTATCTATGCTGCAAGAATACCAAAAAAAAAAAAAAAATGGATCCTTAGTTTTACAGGATTGACAAAGATGTCTGTTGGCCGAATCGAGTGTGAGAGTTCCTGTAAAGTCCTCAGATCAACAAATTTTTAAAAAGAAAATCTTTTATGTTCACTTAGACAGCAACCAGCTCGAACGGACAATCCATTTCTTGTGTAGTGCATCCTTAGAAGCTGGCTTTTAACTCTGAAGGTCTGTGGTCTTGGTCTTTGGCCTTCTAGGGCACTGATAATTACTGCTCCTACTGCACCTCCCGTTTAGTCCTTCCCTTTCTATTCTTTGGTTCACTCTTCCTTCCTTGTCACTTTCCCATTAAACTTTTCTGTCCTGGGCCCTGTTATCTCAACTTGCTCTCAGCCCCAAACTTCCTTATTACTCACTCTGATAAGACCAGCTTGGTTCATAAGTGCTGGTGTAAAGAGGGCCCTGGCCTGCCCTGTCTCATTAGCAACTAGGGCATTTAGCATGCTTTCAGTGTGTTTTCGGTGATCACATAACTCACAGGAAGAAGCTAATATATGGTAATTTTAGATCCAGTGATAGGTGAGTGGAAGAGATCATTGGCCTTTCAATTTGCAAGTCTGCTCTTCCCTCAGCTTATATTAGAAATCTCATTTGAATTTTGGAATGGTGATATAAAAGACAAGGTTTTAGATTTGAGGACTTAATTGCTGAGAACATGTTTGCTGGAACCAGATAAAACTTCTTCCAGTGGATGGTAAGCGTGTCTTGGGGTAGCAAACTTAAGGAATGAAGTAAATTCCATTATCAGATATTCAATTTCAATATTTAAAATAGGTGATTAAATATGATGCGTAATCTCTGGAGTAGTTTGTAAAAGTGACCAATGTAAGTAATGAAATTTGGGGTTAAAAAGAATTCTCTGATACATTTTTAGATATTCATCCAATAAAATCAACAAGCAGCAGTTAGTTAGCATCAATGGTTTTCGTTTGCTTGTTCATTTAGCAAAATATAATGTGGAAAGTCCCCAAAGGAAACCATGTTGCTTAGTGGGGGAGAAAAATGATTTCCCTTTTAGTCCAGTCACAATGGCCTCCCGTCAAGACAGACTGACGTGCTCAGCCAGGACCACCTTACTTAGTGGCCTGGACTTGGGCTTCGATATGCAAAACAGACAGAGATTCCTCAGTTTGTTTGGAAATTTGCAAATGTAGGCACTTTTCTAGGGGACAACTTTATTTAATCCTTCATTTAGTTTTCCGTGCAATTCAGAATCCTCAGTTTTCAAAAATGATTGATGATTTCCAATGCCCCAGAGAAAATTTCAGCCTCTGTTAAAACTTAGAGTATAAAAGTATAAAACTTCCCACATCTTTATAAATGTATTGTTTAAATAATTCACTGGTGATGGATTAAGGGTTAAAATCCAAGCACCATTTTTGATATCAAAATGATAGTATCATATCTCAAAATGAGTGTTCATGCTAATTCTGAGTGCAGAATGACATATTGACTTGTGAAAACATTGAATTGAGGTCAGTTGCTTCTTAATTATGTGTGGAAGTTATGGTATTTTACGTAATTCAATCGATAGGCATTGTCTATGATAGTGAATTACCTCTCTTGGACTTTTCATCTGTACTAGGGTGGTTTTCTTGCTAGGTAGGGAGAAATCCAAGAGTAAAGATTGCTTGATATAGAGGAGAAATCACTGAGTAGGCGTCTTTTCACATCTTTTTACCTTTTTAACAAATGAAATTACTTCTTTATTAAAGAGATATTGCAAACAGATACTGAATCTTTACATGGAAGATAAGTTGGACAGATGTATCACAAGGAGAATTCTTTTAAGGAGATAAGTAATAACTGGTTACTAGTACTTACTATTAATCCTGTCTAAGACAATCTCAGGCCCTGTGTGTCTTCCTTGCTGGTTTATTTGCTCTTTGTACTCTTTACACTTTGAGCCCAATCAGACTGAATTAGCTGTCATAGGCATTCAAAAGTTAAATTAAAACATTGATGCTTAAATCTAAGTATACTTGCTTTATACCAAGCAAATGAGAGAAACAAAGGTTTTTAAAATTTTTTTCCCTTAATTTTATTCCTGATTTATTTCATTATGAAACTGAATACTCAGGCATGGGCAAGGACTTCATGTCTAAAACACCAAAAGCAATGGCAACAAAAGCCAAAATTGACAAATGGGATCTAATTAAACTAAAGAGCTTCTGCACAGCAAAAGAAACTACCATCAGAGTGAACAGGCAACCTACAAAATGGGAGAAAATTTTCGCAACCTACTCATCTGACAAAGGGCTAATATCCAGAATCTACAATGAACTCAAACAAATTTACAAGAAAAAAACAACCCCATCAAAAAGTGGGCAAAGGACATGAACAGACACTTCTCAAAAGAAGACATTTATGCAGCCAAAAAACACATGAAAAAATGCTTACCATCACTGGCCATCAGAGAAATGCAAATCAAAACCACAATGAGATACCATCTCACACCAGTTAGAATGGCAATCATTCAAAAGTCAGGAAACAACAGGTGCTGGAGAGGATGTGGAGAAATAGGAACGCTTTTACACTGTTGGTGGGACTGTAAACTAGTTCAATCATTGTGGAAGTCAGTGTGGCGATTCCTCAGGGATCTAGAACTAGAAATACCATTTGACCCAGCCATCCCATTACTGGGTATATACCCAAAGGACTATAAATCATGCTGCTATAAAGACACATGCACACGTATGTTTATTGCAGCACTATTCACAATAGCAAAGACTTGGAACCAACCCAAATGTCCAACAATGATAGACTGGATTAAGAAAATGTGGCACATATACACCATGGAGTACTATGCAGCCATCAAAAATGATGAGTTCATGTCCTTTGTAGGGACATGGATGAAATTGGAAATCATCATTCTCAGTAAACTATCGCAAGGACAAAAAACCAAACACTGCATGTTCTCACTCATAGGTGGGAATTGAACAATGAGAACACATGGACACAGGAAGGGGAACATCACACTTTGGGGACTGTTGTGGGGTGGGGGGAGGGGAGAGGGATAGCATTAGGAGATATACCTAATGCTAAATGACGAGTTAATGGGTGCAGCAGACGAGCATGGCACATGTTTACATATGTAACTAACCTGCACATTGTGTACATGTACCCTAAAACTTAAAGTATAATAATAATGAAATAAAAAAAAAAGAAACTGAATACTCAAGAATATGGCAAGTTTCTTCCTCCCCAGATCCTTTCCTCTTGACTTCCCTTATGAAAATGACTGTGTTTTGTCCTATTTAGATTATGGAATGTACTGTTTCTCTTTTCCTGGTTTTTGCTCCCAGTATCCATAAATTTCAAGACAGGGGAAAGAGGAGTAGGGGTTGTTGTGTTGGCACAGCCCATCAGAGTGCCTGGTGCATAATAGCTCCTCCAGAAAAATATGTCTCAGCATTATCTAGGGCTTGTCATTTCTATCATCTTTACTTAGCTTGAGGTGATGTGCAACTTTGACCTAGGACCTTTTTGAAGTGCATGGCTATGAGTCCCAGTGGTTCTCTTTCATTTGATTTACAAAGTACTTCTCAACATTAACTTTGTAATGAAGGAGTTTTATTCCCAGAAGATATTTTAGCCAGTGGTATACATGTCATGATTTATGACTAGAGCAAATAATAAAATATATAAAACCACACATGAAGTAGCCCATTAGGTTATTTCTAGATAACTTTGCTCCTACGTTTAACTGGCTATGTTTTTCCATGTCTATGTCTGATAAATGGATTTATCTCAATATCAGGTTTTCACAAGATTAATAATCCCTCTTTGTTAAGAGGGTCTGTTTAAAATTGAAGACAATTATCCTGACATGAATTATATAAATATGTGCTAAATATTATTATGCTTTTATATTTTTAAACATATCTGATATTGTAAGTTTATTTTTGATGGGGCATCATGCAGAAATAGGAGGTGTACTCAGTAGGAAAAAATGGTGAGGCTAAAAAATTTTTTTAACTTGGGTAATACTATGGTCTCAAAGCTTTAACCTAAATTATTAGTGCATATAAATCCATCTTCTTAATTAAATGGGGCCTTTGGCCATTGAACACCAGCATATGGACAGAGTTAGTTACTAGATGATATTATGAGGCTGGCCTGGCCACATAATCCATTAGACGTAGGATTCAGTTATATTAGTAGCAGCAAAATGATTTTTATGGTTGTAACAATCTTCTCTTTGTTCTGTCAGTATCAATTATTTCAGTCCTAATAAAAATCTAAAAAGGGGGTCAGGTTTATGATCTGTGCTTTGGGTGGATAATTTGTAACTTTTCTATCCAGTAAGCCAAGAGTTTTTTTTTTCTTTCTGGAAAGGACCTATACTATGTAGTTTGTGTAAACTACTTCATTGTGTGCTTATGGGGGCAGTGAGAGTGATTTCAAGAGCTTATAATGTTAGAAAATTTCACTGAAGAGCATGAATACACATAAAAATAATAAATATGAATATAGTAGTATGTATCTATGTGTTTGTGATTATAACAGTGAATATTATGTATTTCTTTTGGGAATTTTATCAGTGTTTGTCAATTATGTTTAAGACTTTGGAGGAATAATTTATAGTAATATATTAAAATGTATGGTAATAAATGAGAGGAAATCTAGTTAATGGTCCAGGGTCTCAGTCCACCTTTCATATGAAGCACTAGGAAACCACTGAGAAACAACTCATTGAAATGACAGCACAAAGTAAATCAAGTGCAAAACTGGCATAGCATCATTGGGTGAGGGGGTAAGAAATAGAACCTGTTTCATATGGTTATGCAGAAGACAACAAAAGATAGCATATGTAAATTGCATGATAGCTAAGTACTCAATAAGTGTTAGTTCTTTCTAATGGATAGACATTTTTTTAAGGGAGGTAACTACCAGTTCAGAATAAGAACTAATTTTCTAATAATTCTTACCTTTCCCAAATTGTGGCGTAATGAAATTCCAGCTTAGAAGTGTTTAGTTAATCATCCTTTAGAGATTATTAAAGGGAAAAGCATTGAATGGGAGGTTGGGCTACATAACCTTCATAAATGACTTTTTAGATATTTTGTCCTATGGGGCAGATGCCCCATCTTAGTGATATGCATTATAGTGTGTACAACATGGCTCTATGGAAACCTGAGAATAAAAGGGGCTATTACAGCAGGAGGGACTTCAGCAGCCACAGGTTGGTGAAATTAATGTGATTAAGTAAAGAGCAAGTGCACCACAGCTCCTCTTTTGATAAAGACACTTACTGAAGACTTTCTTTGTGTTAAGGCATGTTGCAAAGTTTTTATATGAATTGTTTTAACTTATAGCGTATGTGCTGTATTTTATGCCTGAGGAAAACAAGGCAGAGAAAGGTGAAGTAATTTGCTGAAAGTAATCTAGCTGGTAATGTGCATATCTGGGATTTGAACACAACTTATCTAACTCCAAAGCCAGAGCTCTTCATTCCATGTGTTGTGCTGTGTGTACACACAGCAGCAGTTGCCCTCATGAACCTCTGTGATGGATTTTGAAGATGCCATAATTCGTTACTAGACAGATCTTTAAAATATTCGGTGCTACTGACTCTGTGATGCTAATTAGGCCTGGCACCTCTGTATGGGTCTGTATTTTGCAGGACATGAAGCTGAATTCAAGATGTTAGGCAGAACTTCGTTAAATCCTAGAAATGTTAAGCCTCTATTTAATACTTTTGTTTTAATATTCTTGTTTCTCTGTGTGTGTGTGAACCCATATCCACACACAATGGTATTGCTAGAACATATACTGAGCTGGTCAAACAAAATTGTATAACAAGGAGAAAAAGATAGGAAATTGAGTAATATTCTCTTTTGTCATGTTAGTCCAAAAGCTGAATATTTAAAGAATTTATACTTGCTGATGATGGGCATCTAGAAGGTTAAAGGAGGTAGATCTGTACACTTGGCTTTCCTGAGCTGTAATGTGGTCTGGAAATAATGGAGGATGGAGATAATTACATTGTCAGCATCCAAGAACAGAAGGGATTTTAGGAAGAGTTTGTAGACTTAGTGGAAGGAAACTAGATCAAAAGTTATGTAAGAACTGGTTACAGATGTTATCTAAGGGCATAGATTCTTTAGAGCAATCAGAAAATCATGAAAGTAAACAGATCAAGATATACACTCTCAAGTGGTTATACAAACTCAAATTCAGGAAATTTGTAAATGAACAGGAATTATTAAATTTTAGGTCATGACTGGAGGTATGAAATTAAAATATAAATTATTTGCATATGCTATCAGAGAAAGGTGATACCACCTTATATAAGACTAAAATATGAGACTAGATTAGATTGTTAATTGGATAAAAAAATTATAAAGGAGATTATTAGGATGATTGGCAAAGTTTAATCTGTACTGTGTATTATGTAATTGTGTTCATCAAAATTAATTGTTCTGAATTAGTGAAATATACTCTAGCTACATAATAGAATGTCATTTTTCTCAGATGATATATACTGGACTACTTAGGATAAAAGGTCATAGTGCATGCAACTTACATTTCAAATGGTTCACAAAATGATAACAATAGTGAAATTATTATTATTATTATTATTTTATTTTTTTTGAGACGGAGTCTTGCTCTGTCGCCCAGGCTGGAGTGCAGTGGCGCGATCTCTGCTCACTGCAAGCTCCGCCTCCCGGGTTCACGCCATTCTCCTGCCTCAGCCTCTCAAGTAGCTGGGACTACAGGCGCCTGCCAACACGCCTGGCTAATTTTTTGTATTTTTAGTAGAGACGGGTTTTCACCGTGTTAGCCAGGATGGTCTTGATCTGCTGACTTCGTGATCCACCTGCCTCGGCCTCCCAAAGTGCTGAGATTACAGGCGTGAGCCACCGCGCCCGGCCTATTATTTTTATTATTGAGAAAGAAGCATACAGAAAATGTGGCAAAATGTTAGCAATTTGTAATTCTAAGCAAAGGGTATGTACATGTTTATTATTTGGTATTGTAACTTTTGAAGGTTTGAAATATACAAAATAAATTGTAGAAAATAAAAATGTTTCTAACAAGTAATAATAATAATATCAATAATAAAAGTAATAATGTTTACTGAGCTTTCTAGGTAAATAAAAGTCTGGTAGATGCAAAAGTATTCAGAGATTGGAGTAACTGCACTAAAATATCATAGTGTCCTAGGGTTGATTTAAACATCTCTGTATCAGTGTATACTTAGTAATAAGAGAAAACTCCTCAAACAGTTTCTTAAAGGGCAGTGAATTTTTCAAATTACCAAAATATTTTTGAGTTATTTAATATTTAATGTGGTCATGTAGAAAGGAAAGAAAATAAGTGGGAAAGAAAAGCTTTTCTAAGTTTTATCCATCAGGACATGCACTGTATTGGGAATTTTAATGGGAAGCAAGGAAAGTTTCATGATAATGATCGGAATAGAGTGAAATTTAATAAATGAAAAAAGGACTTCAGAAAATATAAAGGGAAGTAAGAGAAAAATGTTTTAGGTAGGAATAATATTCAAAATCCATAGATTATCTCCCAGTTCATATACATAAGGGCACCAAGTGCTCTGACCAGCGTGGTTTTAGATATAAGATTTCTTATCTTTAAGGATTTGTAAAACAAGAAGTCCATTACCATTCTTGTTGGCCAGGAGACCTCTTGTTGGCAAATCGCCTTAGTCTTCTATTCTCACTATTCCATCGTGATTGGCCTTTTTCTTATCGGGTTAGATGAAAGCAGAGGATCTAGAAAGAGTCAAAACAACCCATATTTTAATTTTTACTTCCTCAGTTAAGCCAACCATTCATTGAACCTTCACATTTTCACAAGATTCTTCTTTCTCAGCAGGTACGTCAAGAAATCATTTTGAGCTCTTAAAACCTGGCATTCCAAGTTCACTTATTATTTCCTTTCTTCAATTTTATTTTTCTTTCTCTCTATTAAACTTCCATTTAAGGAGTAAGATCGTTTTTTTCTCCTGAAATCTCACGCCATTTCTTAAAGGAATCTGATGGGTAGTAGTCTTAATTTCACAGGCGAGAGCTTCTCTGGGCCTTACAATCATCGTTACAGATTATGTAGGCAGAGTAAAAGAAATCTCACATGAATAAACACAGTGCCTTAAAAATATAAATAAAGAGTGCTAACAAAATGAAAGATTATTCAATTAAATAAATTGCAGAGAAATTAATGCCTAACTGCATATTCAAGCCAGAGAAAAGCTATAACAACAACTACAACAAAACTAAATAAATGAGATAAAAACAAAGAATAATGGAAACTATGTTTTTTGAATACATTAAACTCAAGGAAATGATAAAGGAAAACATTGTCCCTCTATCAGATAGGAAAGGAAAGCTCTTAACTGATGACATACAATAGGCAGAGACTTTTAATAAGCATTTTCTTTACCTCTGTTTTCATGCACAAAAGGTCATCTTTGATCTAATCACTGGAATAGCCAACACCTGGTCTGGGAGGGCAGAAAGTCATGATAAAAGAAGGAATGAACTAGATATTGTGTACAAAAAATAAAATAAAAGGTTGTTCAAGTGCTGGGGTTGGCAAACTTTAATATATGAATGGAACTCTTTTAAGTATGGGATGTCAATTCTCTTCCCCTTTTGGGTCTTTCTGTTTATATGTTACATATACTATCTCTCAATTCAGTAATATGTAAGTTTTGTATAGGCAGAGCCTAGAGGAAATTAAACATGAGCATGACATGGCCCCAACTCTCAAGAAATCCCCACATAGTAAACTAGTCTTGGGTGAAACTTTTTAATAAAGAAAATGGTATGATGTGATCTAGATATGTAATTATTTATGAAAGATGCACAACTTGCTAGATAAATTGCTCATAGTTCCAGAGATACTTACCAATAGTTTTAAGCAACTGCAAGGAAACTATTATGTTACTTAAGTATGAGTTTTACACTAAGAATTTTTTTTTTTTTTTTTTGAGACAGGGTCTTGCTATTTCTCCCAGGCTGGAGTTCAGTGGCACATTCACAGCTCACTGCAGCCTCAACTTTCTCCCACTTCAGCCTCACAAGTAGCTGGGACTACAGGTGCACACTACCACACCCAGTGCAATTTAAAATTTTTTGTCGAGATGGAATCTCCCTATGTTGCCCAGGGTGTTCTTGAACTCCTGAGCTCAAGCAGTCCTCTCGCCTCGGCCTCCCAAATTTTTATTAAATAAAATAATAAAATGGTGGTGTCACAGGTGAGGAGAAGGGAGTGAAGAGACTATAACAAAACTTTGGTTAAGTGGACAAGCATAGGAACACAGGGCAGGTAGCAGGGGCATGATGTGGGAAACCACTCAGAGTGGTAACAAGTTAACCTCTGGATCAGAGTCCAAGATAACTCCTGGATTTGTCAATATTCTTTGTAGGGTAGCTCAAGTTTATGGGAGTAAAGACAACATTTTTTTTTTTTTTTTTTTGGTTCAGAACCTCTAACTTCCATAGGTAAAATGAGGGATCTGTCCAAGACTACTCTGCAGGGACTGTCTGCCCAAACCAAAGCTGTCAAATCCTAACTTTTGATTAAGTACTCTGATAATTAAGTATTCATGCTATCTTTGTTTGTATTTGGGGGCAAGGATTTTGGAGATAATAATTTGTGACTATTATTTTATATTTGTCCAATGGACCTAAATTTTTTTTTCCCAATCCATGGCAGCCTGGATAGGAAAAAAACAAAACAAAAACAAAAACAAAACACTTTTTTAGCTCTGAAGCCCAAATCTGAATTTTAGGATGTATCACACTTGAGAAAGGAAAATTATTTTCTAGAAAGGAATCTAACAGGGTCCTTCATTGATGGAAAAAGCCCTAAGACTACCAACTACTTCTATAAGGTAGGAGAGAAAAGGAAAGAGAATGAGGGACAGAAAACAGTTGCCTGGAGCCTCTACCTGCAGGAAAGCTGTTCCTTAGGAAGGAAAAAGATAGGCAAAGGGAGCAAAGGAGAGGGAAGTGGGACCACAGCAGGTGAAGACTCTGGTCTCTTACTAGTGCAGTAGCAAAGAAGGAAGAGAGAATCACACCTTTCGGTATGACCTTTGAACGCTCAGTGTTCCAACTGCTGGTAACTCTGGCAGAATTGGTGTCCTGGAATATAACCAAGCAGATTAGAACTCCCTTCACCAGTTGAGTAGTGAAGATAGGAGTCTATAAAGAGGTAGATGAGGCCTTGGTATGCAGATTAGATGTTGTGGGCTTAACTATTTTCTTATATCATTTATCAGTGTCTTTAATGTAGACAAAAGTACAAACTGAAAGAAAATTGGCTTATAATCATAACCGAGATAAACTTTTTGAGGTCAACGAACATGTTCCTCTGTGGAGTCTACTTCTTGTCCAAGGCTTTGCTGTGGTTTATCTATTCTTTCTTCTGCAACATTTCCCTGTAAATACAAGATCATTCCAACATTAATAATAATAACAAAGAACTTAATCATCATCTATCACAAAATCCTCTCTTAACCCCATATACCACCCCACTTCTCTATGCCCTATTTAGAGCAAAATGTCTTGAAATTGTTGTCTCTAGTCTTGTTTCTATTCTTTCATTTCCTCTTCTCTCCTCATCTCCATCCCATTCAGGAAAAAGCCCTGAGATTCCTCAGCACTCCCCTAACAGAGCTGTTACTTTTACCAGTGGCCTCCATTTAGACAAATCCAATCTTCACCTCTCTTAACTCCTAGCATCATTCAGCAAAGTTGACTACTCCCTCCTTCATGAAGCACTTTCTTCTCTTGACTTTGGTGACATCACACTCTCTTAGTTTTCTTCCCATTTGAATGGCTACTTCTCAGTTTTCTGTATTAATTTCTCCTCTGCTCAATATCTAGACATAGAAGTTCTTCAAGACTCTCTCCTGGACCTTCCTCTCTTGTCAGGCTGTACTCTTTCTCCAGGTGATGAATTTTGATCCTATAGCTATAAATACCATCTGTCTCTGAAAGGCTTTAAAATCTTTATTTCCAGACTTGAATTCTCCCTGGACCTTCAGACTCATATTTCCAACTGCCTACACTCTTCACATGGATCTCTAACAAGCATCTCAAATTTAACGTGTCCCAAGAACAACTCCTGGTCATGTGTCTCACAAATCTGTTCCTCTTCAATTGTTTCATCTCAGCCAATTTCATCAACATACTTCCAGTTTGTCTAAGTAAAAAAGCTGGGAGTTAGCATTTATTCTGGTTTTTGCATCTTCTCATATCCAATCTATTATAAGTCCTATCTCTAAAAATATCTTCTGAATTCATCTATTTCTGTCCAGTTTTAGTTCAGATCATCATCTTCTCTTGCCCAGATTATTGCTGCCTAATGTGGTCTCTCTGAAATTCACTCTTACTTCTTAGAATCCATCCTGTGTGTAGCAGATAAAGTAATCTTTTAAAATAATGATACCATGCCACTCACTAGCTTAAAACTTTTCAATTGCTTCCCAGTGCAATTAGAATATAATCTATATTCCTTGCCCTGGCTTTGAAACCTCCTGCTCAGCTCTCTGTCCTCATCTTGTACCATGGTCCTCTCATCTCTGCGCTCTAGCCATGTGGCTCTTTCTCAGATATGCCATGTTTATTCCCACTGTTCTCATTGTAGGGCTGTTCGCCCTGCCTTGAATGCTCTTCCCCTGGGATTATTCTACGGTCATTCCTTCTTGTCATGTAAGTCCCATCTGACATGTCATCCCTTCAAGGAGGGCTTCCCTGACTTCCCAGTTGAAGTAAACACCTCATCATAGTAGCCTGTTGCCTGATGTTGGTAATCTTCATAGTGCTTACAACATTATAGTTTATTACCATATTTTGCTTAGTTTGTTTATGCAGTTTATTTATCTATTTATTCATTGGTTGTTTTATTTTCTTTGCTTCCCATCACCTCCCACTAGAATGTAAACCCAAGGAAATCGAGAACTTAGTTCTAAAAGAGTCCTACAAGAGTACCTGGTATATAGTAGTACTCTAGAGACATTTGTTGAATAGAAAAATGAATGACTGGGCTGGGTGTAGTGGTTCATGCCTGTAATCCCAGCACTTTGGGAGGCCGAGGTGGAAGGATCACTTGGGGCCAGGAGTTTGAGACCAGCCTGGCCAACATAGCAAAACCCCGTTTCTACTAAAAATACAAAAAAAAAAAAAAAAAAAAAAGCCAGATGTAGTGGTGCACACCTGTAATCCTAGCTACTCGAGAGGCTGAGGCATGAAGATTGCTTGAACCCAGAAGGTGGAGGTTGCTGTGAGCCGAGATTGCACTGCTGCACACCAGCCTGAGTGACAGATCAAGACTCTGTCTCAAAAGAAAAATAAAGAAAAATGAACGACTGAATGAATAGATATTTGGATACCTTTTACAGAAATTTTTTAGGTGCACTTCAGACTATATATACTTCCCTCTTAACAACAATTTGATTTATTTGAAGTTTGAACACCTTGAAGAGTATTATATTTCCCTTTCTTTGGATGAGTGTATAAAAAGTGTGCTTCCCAGTTTCAGTTATGGGAAACTAGGGAAGGATAACTGCTGTGATGGATGTGAAAAGAAAAGGATTCAAATTATTGCCTCAATGCATATTATATGTCACTATGATTTTTTAATTAAAAAAGTATTGCTATAAACTGGATACTGGATGAGATAGCCAAATGAAATTAAGAAAATTAAATGGAAAGAGCCCTACCTTTTGAGTTGGAAGGTGAGCTGCAGAAGACTAAGTCAAACAAAAACTTTATAGTAATGAATGTGAAGAAGAACTGGGGGTGAACTAAGAATTAGGGAGGCAGAGGTCCCCAAGGAACACAGTAGATGTCCCCCAGTTTCTATCTGTAATCCTATATATTAATCCATAGTTAAGATACATTTTTTTCTTAGGAAAATTTATGATATTTCCAATCCGGAGCCATCACTCCCTTGTCTGAACTCTCAGAAGGTTTTGCCCCATCTGTAGTGATAACTGCTTTCTTTTAATATTTGTGTACATGCCTTAATCTCTCCTCCTAGGCTGCAAACTCCTTAAGATGAAGCACTGTGTTTTGTTTTATTTTAATTGCTCTGTTCCACATAATTTTCTACAAATAGTTGGAGGACACTCAGTAAATATTTATTTTGTGACTGAATGAATAAATAGCAGACATGGCTAGATTATGTGAGTATATGTATATTTCTTTTAATAATGAAACTACAAGAGCATCCTCATTATAGAAACAAAAACTGTTGGGGAGGTTTTATTTGATATACCGTGTATGTTTTTAGGTTTAGAGAGGATGGTAGTCTCTCTAAATACTAACAAATGAGATAAAGAAGAAGAAAATAAGATATTTCTGATATTTGCCACTACTCTAGTTGGTTTAAAATTAAGACAGTTTTAAGAAATTTAAGACATTTAATTTATCAAGGATAGGTAGGTATGTAGATAGATAGGTCAGTCAATCAATACATAGATGATAGGCAGATGGAGTATGTCTAGGACCTAAAATTGACATAGATGGTTAGATAGGTAGGTAAATAGGTAGATATATAGGTAGATACATAGGTAGATAATTAACATCTAGGACCTATTTAGATAATTATACTGTTTTCCTGTGAAAATAACAATATGTACTACTTTTGTTTGTGGTTTTAAAATTGAACGTAAATGTTAAAATTTCAAAAAAATTGTTCTTATTGATTTTTTTTATAACTTGTTAATTTCTACATTTGGCACAGTTTTTATTTAGTGGCCTAATTTAATTGCTGTGTATTATTACAGTGTGATTTACAAAACTTTATCTTATAACTTTATATCTGCATATGAACATCAAGTTTTAAAACAAATCAAATTCCCACTGATAGCATAAACAATTTTTAAAAAACTTCATCAATAATTGGAATGCAATTAGAATTTTTATCCTCTTGAATTTATATGAGATGCTTGTGGACTTGAGAGGAAATATTTACAACTCATCAGTGAACCAGCAAACCAGTGGCCAAAATTTAATTAAAAGTTTACATTGGTCTGGGCACGGTGGCTCACGCCTGTAATCCCAGCACTTTGGGAGGCCAGGGTGGGCGGATCACCAGAGGTCTGCAGTTCGAGACCAGACTGACTAACATTGTGAAACCCCATGTCTACGAAAAATACAAAATTAACCAGGCGGGGTGGCAGATGCCTGTAATCCCAGCTACTTGGGAGGCTGAGGCGAGAGAATCGCTTGAACCCGGGAGGTGGAGGTTGTGGTGAGCCGAGATCACGCCATTGCACTCCAGACTGGGCAACAAGAGTGAAACTCTGTCTCAAAAAAAAAAAAAAAAATTTACATTGACTATAAGAACCAAAACTGGCCATGAACACATGGTATAGACCAATATTAATTTTCTTTTTTGACTACTCAGTAGAGTGATGTAATTTTATTTCACAATGTAAAATGAGGAATGAGAAAACTATAGTCCTATCATAGGGCAGAAAATACACTGAAGATGGGGTCTTGATCTTATTCATTATTGTAGTCCTAAGTCCTGAGAGTGCCTGCGCATATAGGAAATACTCATGACAAAATGCTTCGTTATATAGAAATTCAGATGTGATGTGAATGTAGGCTCACTCTCATCTTTCACCTAGTTCCTATTTCATTAGATTTCTAACAGTGATATTGAATTTTGATACACCATTTACAGATTTTGACAAAGACTTTCTGTAGTTGAAAGTCGATAGTTATTTGTAGTAGGAAGAAGTGAGTTAGTTGAAATACTTATAGAAATATTTGCTATATTTCTAACACAGAGTAATGCCAAAAATATATAAGATGCTGATTATAGCCTACAATATAAGTAAAGTGGAGTTGAGTTCCTGTTTGTGACTCTATTTTACTCTGTAGGAATGATGACCCCACCCACTTTATGCTCATTTTTTATGTTAAGAAAGAAAGAGGAAGGCAGGTACTGATATTTGGGGCTGGCCTGGTGGGCTGTGGCGTTCTTCCCTTGAACACTGAATTTCACCCACGATCAACATTACATAAGGACCCTATGTGATCATAATGGGCTAGACAAAAATGATACTACTACATATGCACACCCAAACTCAGCCAAAGACATAAACATTTTACAGACCAGAAAATTAACAGATATTTTCTATCTGTATATATATATATATATAATTATACTTTAAGTTCTGGGATACATGTGGAGAACGTACAGGTTTGTTACACAGGTATACACATGCCCTGGTGGTTTGCTGCACCCATCAACCCATCATCTACATTAGGTATTTCTCTTAATGCTATCCCTCCCCTAGTCCCCCACCCCTCCACAGGCCCTAGTGTGTGATATTCCCCTCCCTATGTCCATGTGTTTTCATTGTTCAACTCACACTTATGAGTGAGAACATGCAGTGTTTGGTTTTCTGTTCCTGTGTTAGTTTGCTGAGAATGATGGTTTCTAGCTTCATCCTTGTCCCTGGATGAAAGTTCATGTCCTTCATGAAAGGACATGAACTCATCCTTTTTTCTGGCTGCATAGTATTCCGTGGTGTATATGTGCCACATTTTCTTTATCCAGTTTTTTTGACCACCAATCACAGCTTTAACATCACTTCATTCTTCTTGTTTGATAGTTAAGAATTTTTAAGATACCCAATCAGAGAATTTGAGTAAGATACCCAAACTAGAGAACTCTTTGTTTCTGACAACATCCAATCCAGAGCAAAGTCCTGCTTTTGTGAACTCTCCCCCAAAACACCTAACACAAGTTCAAATCATATAAGTTATGGCAGACACATTCTTACTGAGATTCCCCACAGTTCCCTCATTGCAGTGGGTCAGGAAACAGACATTTGTCCAATAACAGATCTGATCCAGGTGGTTGTCTTTAATAATATTAATAGCTTAAAGACTATCAAGTGTGCTAAAATGTAAATGTTTTTGCATATATATTATATATATATATATATATGAATATATTCCCCAAAGATAGCCTCTGGAAAGCAGCAAAAGTTTGAGCTAGAGAACAACTGAAGCATCAAGTGTATACATAATTGTGGTTTTTTTGATCCGCCAATATTACCATTGTATGGTACATTTTCATAGACTACTTTTGAAAGACTACACTGTCAACATGATATAGCCTATAAGTTGAAGTTCTAAACATTATTTCTATGGATTGGTAGACTTTCTGTTAAGTGGTTTGCCGTAAATTCAAACATATCAATCTGAAGGACTAATAAACCACCACTGAAAGTCTTGCTAAAAAAAATATATTCAAGATTCAAAATTTATTTGTCCGAAACACCTGCTCCTGACCTCCCACAAGATAAGCTATTTAGAGATGGTTGAAATTTTTATAATATTTACTTTGGATGAATACAGGCTTAATGATTCATCTGTTATTCTTCCAATTTGAATAGTTGACAAATTATACTTCTATTATTTCTATCTGGTCAATAGTATGATTTCCTAACACCATCTTTCTTTGTATGCAATGCACTCTAGAGAGTACTTAAGCTTTTTTTTAAAAATCATAAGTTATTCATTAGATAACCTTACAGGGAATTAAATAATGTTTGGGTTAAAATTACAAAACATAGTTAATCGTGTATGTCTAATATGATGTTTTATTGTATTTTAAATATAGATTATTAGGAAATATTAAACCATAGAAGTTTTTTTATTAAACACTTGTCAATATTATTTTCTTATTCCATGTTAAAAGTTTACCTTCATTGGGAAGAATATTAAAAATAAAATAGAAAATGTTATTTTACCCTTTACAACACAGTGGTATATAGCGTTTGCATATATGCCTACCAGACTTCAAAATGTGAAATGGAAATGAAGACATTCTAGAGAAGTTTTCTAGAATGGGGGAAGAAAGTCTAGCTTCTACATTTGGGGAATGGCTTAAAATATTTGTGATTTTATGATGGAAAGACTAAGTATAGAGGAAGGTTAGACATAACTTACTTGGCAAAGCTTAGTACTTTTGAAATGGGTAGTTCCCCTAAAACCTGACAAAGAAATATTGGAATTTAGAAATAATTATGGTACTTCAAAGAGTATAAAGGAAGTATTAATGGATAATATTTGCGCCTCATCTTTGAAGCTTTGGTGACGATGATGATGAGTGGAACATTAAAGGTATAGAATATAGTAAATGATCTTTGGAAGTCTAATATCTAGTTATGGAGATAATGCTGAAACATAATCATATAATTAAGTAGAAATATATATTTAAATGAATAGGTATTTGATGGAAAGGGAAATAGATGGTTAGGAAGAGAGGAATAAGGGTAGGCTAGAATAGTCAGGAAAAATATCATGACTGGGGTTGGGCTTTGCCTGAGCTTTAAAGAACAGACAGGATTGTAAGAGATGAAGAAAATGCGAAGGACATTTAGGCTGTATGGTCATCAATATATGCTGCTCCTCATCATGAAAGTTAATAAACATATTAGCATACGTTTTCCCCAGGATATTTCACTAAGCACTGTTGGGGATAGAGTAAGCACCTATCCATGAGGCATTTACAGATTGACTGGAGGCTTGTTGAATTTACTTAGCAGACCTCTCTAAAGGGCTTCTAGTCATAGAAAGCATACAGAGTTACAGTCAAAAATTGGTCAGCATGACTGTCCAGCAGCAGAATTCTCGGTCCAATGACAAATGAATCTTATGTGGTGTATGATTTTGTTCTTACGTTTTAATATATTTATGTAAAAAAGAATGTGATTTCAAATAACCCTCTCCGTCCTACTTTTCTCATATCTGAAATAAAGGTATAAAAGAACTGGATCTTTGAAGGCCCATGTAGACTTGTAATTGCATAGTTCTTTGTCCTGAGTTTATCAGCATACAACATACAACATGAAAGATTTACCTAATACATCTTAGTCTTAGTGGTGTGGAGTATATGAAAATAGAGTGTTGTTCATATATATTGTTGCATGCTATTTTAGCCTTGTTTACAGCTTAAAAAATAGTTTGAATTGACCATTGGAATAGACCACTTGGAGCTCCTGCTGGATCAGCCAGCACCAAGTTGTGCCCACTATTCAGAATTTTGAAAAAAAAAAATCACTATATTATCTCATATTTAAAAATCTGCATAATGCTTATATTGCTCTTTTCTTCAGTCTTTCCATTTTTCTGTCTTCTTTCAAATCTGCCTAGGTATTAACATAAAGAGAAGAAAGCTTCAAATATGGATCTCATCACACTAGACAACTACAGAATTCCATTAACTGAAGTATGCTTAGGAAATATGCTATAATTAATTTTATGTGGTAGGGTATGTTGGAGAATATTAGACCAGTGTTAGCTCACTCACTGTAGACACAATCCCGTGGACACCTTGACTCCTCCATTCCCCATTCTGCCAGCCCTCCACATTCATTGTCTTAGGGATGGAATCACACATCAGAAACACTGAGAGAGAAAAGATGCCAATTCTTGTCTTTTGAGTTGCACAAGCCAAGACCACAGCATAGATGAGTTTGTGAAGATATGATGACCCACGCAAAGCTCCCCTCAACTTCGCCACTGAGATAAAAGTAAGAATTCTCCTGATGGAAGAGAAGTGATGAGTCCATAAATGACAATCTCTAAAAAGAGTGTGAGTCACCCTTTCTTCCCCTCAGTTAATCCCAGGAGGTGGATTATCCATAGAGTTCCCCAGTAGGCTCATTAATAGGATACCAAATGGGAACTGTGTTTTTTCTCTGAGGTGGGGCCAGGGAAATCAGTAAGACCACAGAGACAGATGGGCCTAAGGCAGACTCATTGCCTTTCCTGATCCCATCACATTGTGAGAGAAGCAAACTGATCTCCATATACCCTAGGGTGTGCAATAGTTGGGAACAAACACTAACCCGTTTGGAGCAAGAGCTTTGACAAGAAGAAAGAGGAAATTCAAAGGAATACTAAGGGGGGCTGATGACACTAAGGACCAGATGCCTTCTCACTGAGCTCCTCCAAGTCCTTCCCATTGTCAGCCACTAAATATGCTCTCTGGAACTTAGACAAAACCCTGAATTGATGAAGTTTCTGTCACCTGGGAAATAGGTTCTTGAAAAATAAATTTAGATATTCAATAATCCATATAACAGCAAAAATGAATACAGTGCTCACTGTGTCCCAAACACTACCCTAAGCACTTTATGTGTAGTGACTAATGAAAGTCTCACACAGTCATATGAGAGAGTTATTGTCATTATTATCTCTGTTTTATCGATGATTAAACTGAGACCTAGAGAGGTCTTGCCCAATGTTTCACAGCTCAGAAGTTACAAAGCCAGGATTCAAATCTAGGCAGTCTGTAACAGACTATACGAGACCACTTCTCAAAGAGGTTTAAAATAATGAAACAACACCTCTGGCACAACTGAGTCTGTGGCCCATGTTTTACATGCCTCATGCATATTTTGGAGGAATTCTATGCAAAGTCATCTCTGACATTTGTTTCTGCATGGACTCTGGGCAGGTTGTGGAGGATGCTGCTTATTATATAATACAGAGTGCTTTCTGGAAGACCATGGACGTTATTTCTCTCTATTCTTAGTAGTGGAAATATTTGGGCTTCTCTTGAGCAACTACTTTATTTGTATTTTGTAGAAAAATCAACTATTTCATCTCATTTCTCTGTTTTCATTGGCTGGTATGTAGCTTAGAGACAAACATCAAGCTAGCTATTGCCAAGTCACTAGAAATTCATGGCCTGTGTTGTGTGTGCTCACTGTACTGCTCTATCCCAACTTTCCCTTTGCTTTGCTTCTTACCTATTTTAATTTACTTTATCTGTCAGTAATGTACATATCTTAGTGAAACACCTTAAATCCTTTCTGAGAAAGGCAGGTTGTAAATACATGCAAATATTATTTTTCTTTGCTTCCAAACTACATCACTCTTAGATCTCTCTTGGTCAGCAGAAGGACCCCAGCGATTACTATATAGTAGTAATGTCATTCCTTCATTGGCACATTTTATCCATAGAGGACAGAGAGGATAAGCTGTGAAGGACACAGTGTGCTTCCTATTCCCTCCTCTCTGTTCTTGAGCTGAAGGTGCAGGGGTGAAAAGAAATGTTGGCACATAGGGAAGAATGGTGTAGTGGCTAAATATACGGGTTCTGAGGTCAGAACTGGCTCATATTCCAGTTCTGCAGCCCACCTCCATGTGACCTTGAGCAAGTTACTTATCTGTGCCTCAGTTCCCTCATCTATAACACAGAGCTGAAACAGTTACCCCCATTCATGTAGTTATTGTGAATATTAAATAAATTAATGTAAGTAAACATTTACTGTTTTTCAATAGGTGCTCAGTAAAATGGCCAGTAAGTGGGGGCAGAAGGGCTAGAGAATTAGAAAAAGTCTTTTGAACTGTAGTAAAACAAACAGAATATTCGTGATATAACTCATGAAGAGCCCAACCAAAAGTAGGGTATTTTTTAAAGGTAGAGATTGTTTTTGCTATACTTAATATGTGTCATTTTGTTTTATTCTTCCCGAAGCTAAAGCATACATTTTTAATTTTTTTACGTGTTCTTTTAAGCATCAGAATTATAAGGCAAGAAAGGATCTATGTTCATGAGCACTGGCCACACTAGTAATCCTGTGTCTGGAATTGGTGGGTTCTTGGTCTCACTGACTTCAAGAATGAAGCCGTGGACCCTCGCGGTGAGTGTTACAGCTCTTAAGGTGGCGCATCTGGAGTTTGTTCCTTCTGATGTTCGGATGTGTTCGGCCTTCTGGTGGATTCATGGTCTCGCTGGCTCAGGAGTGAAGCTGCAGACCTTTGCGGTGAGTGTTACAGCTCATAAAGACAGTGTGGACCCAAAGAGTGAGCAGCAGCAAGATTTATTGCAAAGAGCGAAAGAACAAAGCTTCCACAATGTGGAAGCGGACCCCAGTGGGTTGCCACTGCTGGCTGGGGAAGCCTGCTGTTTATTCTCTTATCTGGCCCCACCCACATCCTGCTGATTGGTCCATTTTACAGAGATCCAATTGGTCCATTTTACAGAGAGCTGATTGGTCCGTTTTGACAGGGTGCTGATTGGTGCATTTACAATCCCTGAGCTAGAACAAGGGGAAGGTGGAGAACAAAAGTTCTCCACGTTCCCACTAGATTAGCTAGATACAGAGTGTTGACACAAAAGTTCTCCACGTCCCCACCAGAGTAGCTAGATACAGAGTGTTGATTGGTGCATTCACAAACCCTGAGCTAGACACAGGGTGCTGATTTGTGTATTTACAAACCTTGAGCTAGATACAGAGTGCTGATTGGTGTATTTACAATCCCTTAGCTAGACATAAATGTTCTCCAAGTACCCACCAGAGTAGCTAGATACAGAGTGTTGATTGGTGCATTCACAAACCCTGAGCTAGACACAGGGTGCTGATTGGTGTGTTTACAAACCTTGAGCTAGATAGAGTACTGATTAGTGTATTTACAATCCCTTAGCTAGACATAAAGGTTCTCCAAGTCACCACCAGACTCAGGAGCCCAGCTGGCTTCACCCAGTGGATCCCACACCAGGGGCAGGTGGAGCTGCCTGCCAGTCCCGCCCTGTGCGCCCGCACTCCTCAGCCCTTGGGTGGTCGATGGCACTGGGCGCCGTGGAGCAGGCGGCGGCGCTCCTTGGGGAGGCTCCTGCTGCGCAGGAGCCCACAGCATGGGGGAGGCTCAGGCATGGCGGGCTGCAGATCCCAAGCCCTGCCCTGCCGGGAGGCAGCTAAGGCCGGGCGAGTAGTCGAGCACAGCAGCTGCTGGCCCAGGTGCTAAGCCCCTCACTGCCTAGGGCCAGCGGGGCCGGCTGGCTGGCCGCTCTGAATGCAGGGCCCGCAGAGTCCACGCCCACCCGGAACTCGCGCTGGCCCACAAGCGCGCGCGCGCGCACGCGCGCGCAGCCGCGGTTCCCGCCCGCGCCTCTCCTTCCACACCTCCCGGCAAGCTGAGGGAGCCGGCTCTGGCCTCGGCCAGCCCAGGAAGGGGGCTCCACCGTGCAGCAGCGGGCTGAAGGGCTCCTCAAGTGCCGCCAAAGTGGGAGCCCAGGCAGAGGAGGAGAGCGAGCAAGGGCTGCGAGCGCTGCCAGCACGCTGTCACCTCTCAATCCCACTCAAACTGTGTTTAAAGAGCATCAGAGAAAAAAAGACAACCTGTATTCGCCCTGGAAAAACTAATGTAAGAAATATATTCTCTTTCAAGAATTTTTTCTCATGCAATAAGAAACTCCCATAAAATGCTTGTTAAGATTTTAGTTCCAGTCTTAGAAATATGTGAACCTGTAAATATATTTGAGAGCACCAAATTAATTCAAGACATCTTTCAAGAAACTATTGAACTGATAAAAGATATGTGATGAATACTCCTGCCCTCAAGGTGGCTAAAAGCTCGTAAAGACAGACATATAACTGAATATTGCATGCCGAAATATGCAAACACGTGTGCATATGAATGTGCACACACACACAACTGCAGTACTGTGAAATCAGTGGCAACATAGAGATTTTCATGGGGGAACAACTCATACCATTAGTGACAGTAAAAAAGGAAAGAGAAGAAGAAATGGAGAGAAAAGGGGAAAGGAGATGGGGTTGGGGGAGGGAGAGAGAAAGAGGAGGGAAAAAGAGGGAGAACACACAACATGGGAGACATCATAATAAAAATGACTTGCAGTAAAAGTCGTGAAAGATGAGAAGGCATTTGCAGTTGTTAGTATGTGGGTTGGGAGGATTCCAGGTTAGAGAATGGAGTCTAAGAGAATAGAAGCTTTCTGGGGGGTGATAGGCATGGCACAGCATGGCAGTCAAAAATGCTGTAAGCTCCGACTACATATGGGCAGTAGAAAACCACTGAGGAATTCTCGGCATTGAGACAAACATAATGGGATTTAACTTTTAGAAAGGCAGCATTGGAGACTATGTCTTGAAAGGGAGTGAGGATGGAGGAAGAACAGTTGCTGTGGTCCTGGCTTCTGCCAGATGATTCTCCTGTTTTATTTATTTAGCTCAGGGAAGATAACAGCTTCCTGCTGTTGCTAATATCCGGGTTGCGTTGCTTTCCTCTTCCAACCTGTGTGCCCAGTTCCCTGAAATAAATTCCCTCTAGTTAAGAACTCAGAACTGTTTCTGTTTGGAGGTTAGACCTTCACTGATACACTGTAGCAATAGTCCAGAGAAGAGGTGCTGATGGCCCTATGAAAAGGAGAGTACGTGCACATGCAGAGGAGAGAGCTAATTTAGAAAACAAAACCACAGAATTTGATGACGTGTGTGTGTGTGTGTGTAGGCATGAGGGGAGAGACGAATAGATATTCTGACCCTTCTGGATGGCCCACTTAACAGAGTGATGTGATTTAAAGAAACAAGCAATGAGGGAAGAGCAAAGGATTGTAGGAGAAGGCCTAAGGTGACCATAGAACACTCAGACATGTCTAGTGAAAAGATGGATGTTGGAATCTGTAGCATCCATAATTGAAATCTATTAGCATATAGTAAGAGTTTAACAGTATTTAAGATCTTAGAAGATCACTAGAAAAACATATATAATGAAAAGGGACCAATGACAACTTCATGGAAGCACTCATATAAAGGGTTAAATGGACAAAGAGGAAAATCAGAGGGGGAAATAGGGTCACAAAAGCCAAGACCTTTAATAAAGATGAATAGTCAAAAAATGCTAGAATGGGTTCATTCTCTATGCCTACTCAAATGTCATTGATCAATTAAGGGTAGATCCAAAGTTGCTTTTTCTCTTCAAAATAACATTCTGCTACATTGTTATTCTCATATTACAGTGAAGAGATTGGGAACCAGAGAGAGAGAAAATCAGTTTTTTAATTTTACCCAGCTGGTATATGGGGAAACTAGAATTTCAACCCAGTTCTGACTAATTTCTAGAGTCTGTGGTGCTTTGTAAATGGTCATCAATGCCAGGCTAACAAATCTCTATGTATTTATATAGTAATGAGAAAGCTTGAGACAAGGTAAGACCTAATCACAGCTATGTCTGAGAAGAATAATCTAAAAGCAGCATGTAGTGGGGATTGGAAAAGATAGATCCAGGAAAAAGGAAGGGCAGTTATTAGACCTCTAGATAAGGAGAAATTAGAGCCTTCTTTAGGGTGCAGATTTGTCAGATTTAGGAAAAATAACAGTAAAACTCAAAATGCCCATTTAAATATGAATTTCTGAATTTTTGGTTTAAGTACGTCCCTTGTAATATCTGGTATTTATGTATATTAAAATCATGCTATTTATTTTAAATTTGTATTTAACTAGTCTCCTGTATCTTATCTGGTAGCCTAAAATACTGTAATGTAATTCTGACACTAACAACCTATAGTTTGTGTAGACTCCATAGATTGAGGCAAAGACCCCAGTAAGATTGTTCTTGTCAGATACCAATCTCAAACTCAGAGGTTCCCAGGCCAACTGCACTTCTGACTAACAGGCTACAAATTTGGTGTTTCCTATGACTCCCTTAGGTTGATATGATAATTCACTAGATTAATTCACATAACTCAGGAAAAGGGTATACTTATGACAGTACTTTTATTTTAAACAATAAAAAAGCAGAAACTCCTAAATGAAGACATACATAGGGCAAGGTCTAGCAGGGTTTCGAAGTAGAGCTTTCATGTATTCTCACAAACTCGGAATGAATCATTCTGGATGTGCTCACTAACCAGGAAGCTCACCCGAGACTCAGTGTACAGCAGCTTTGTTGGTGTTTCTTTACATAAGCATGATTGACTGACTCCTTGCCAACATGATTGAACTCGATCTGCACTCCCCCATTTCCTCCTGTACAGTGAGGGGCCCACTTTGAAAGACAGAGACATTCCTATCACTTGAGAAATGCCAAGGGCTTTGGATTCCTGTCCAGGACAAAGACCAGACAAATTCTTTATTATACAACACCACCTTAATGTACTCATGGTAATGAAAATGGAGAGACAGATGAGGAAGGAATTATACCAGGGAGGAGTCTAAATTGTTGGTAGTGTTAACATTCTAGCTTAAACTGATCATATTTAAATTGATCCTAGATTGGAAATATGTAAGAAACTGCAGACTAAGATGAAGGAGATAATATAGGTAATGAGCTAATTTTAGATTCCTGGAGTTGAAGATATTGATGAAACACTTACGTGAATGCAGGGTAAAGGTATAAAAATGCATATCTAGGGTTTAGAAGAATCTTCAGAATTATATACTGAGAGTCAAGACTCCATAGCATAAATGTGATTGCGGTGGCTCACAATGTGCAGGCATACCTCATTTTATTGTGCCTCACTTTATTGTGCTATGCAGATATTGCATTTTATACAAATTGAAGTTTTGTGGAGCTATGCAACAAAAGCAAATCTTTCAGTATGGTACAATTTTTCCACCAGTGTGTGCTCACTTCATGTCCCTGTGTCAGATTTTGGTAATTCTCACAATGTATTGGACTTTCCCCAGAACTTAAAGTATAATAAATAAATAGTGCATATACCTTAATGTAAAAACAGTTTATTTAACTTAAAATGCTGATGATCATCTGAGACTTCAGCAAGTCGTGAACTGATGCTGATGGCTGCTGAGTGATCAGGGTGGTGGCTGCTGAATATGGAGGTGGCTGTGGTAATTTTTTAAAATAAGACAACAATGAAGTTTGTCACATTGATTAAGTCTTCCAGTCATGAAAGATTTCTCTGTAGCTTGCAATGCTGTTTGATAGTGTTTTATCTACTGTAGAACTTTCAGAATTAGAGTCAATCCTCACACACCCTACTTATGCTTCATCAATAATGTCTATAAAATATTCTAAATCCTTTGTCATTTCAACAATTCACAACATGTGTACCAGAAGTAGATTCTATCTCTAGCAACTACTTTTTTGTGCTCATCTTTAAGAAACAAATTCTCGTGTGTTAAAGTTTGTCATGAGATTGCAGCAATTCAGTCACATCTTCAGGATCTACTTTTAATTCTAGTTGTCTTGCTATTTCCAGCCTATTTGTAGTTACTTTCTCAGCTAAAGTCTTGAACTCCTCCAAGTCATCCATAAGAGTTGGAATCAACTTTCTCCAAATTCCTGCTAATGTTAATATTTTGACTTCCTCCCATGAATCATGAATTCTTAATGGCATCTAGAAGGGTGAATCCTTTACAGAAGCTTTTCAAATTATTTTGTTCAGGTCCATCCATCACAGGAATCACTGTCTATGGCAGCTGTAGCTGTATAAAATGTATTCCTTAATAAGACTTGAAAGTCAAACTTTGCAGAATGGATTTTTGTTAGCAGGCATGAAAACAATTTAGGTTTCCTTGTACATCTCTATCAGAGCTCTTGGGTGATCAGGTGCACTGTCAATGAGCAGTAATATTTTGAAAGAAATTTTTTTTTCTGAGCAGTAGGTCTCAACAGAGGGCTTGAAATACCAAACTGGCTTTGAAGTTAACCCAATCTTTACTCTTCAAAGTTTACCTTTTCTTTCTCACGGAAAGGTTAACAAAATGGAATTAAAGTCAGTGCTTTTATCTATTCATTTAAAACTTGTTCTTTATTATGAAATGGATTACAACTAGTAATAACAAATTAATCTGGGTAATTATAGTTTTCAAATGGCTGAATGGGAAATACTTGCAGTGTATCTACATAATCTCATGAAGAGCATTGATAAAGCCACATTGTAGCACATATACTTGTAAAATGTCACCTTCCTTTGTCTAGTCTCCAACTACAATATGATAAAATTTAACAAATTTGCTAAGTGTCCACTATGTACCAAAACACTTTTCTGAGTATTGTGGGCCATACAAAAATAACTAACATATAATCTGATGGAGAGATGAATACTTAAAAAATACCAACATTTATGTTTTGGTCATTATAATTTTTGTCGAAACTACTGTACTATAATGTCACTAGTAGCATTAAATACTGCATAATTAATAATCCAAATTAAACAGAGTACCAGTAGAGATGTCTTTGAAACATGCAAACAAGCAAATTGCTTCACCCCTTTGAACTTCATTTCTTAATCTATAAGTGAGAGATTGTAGTAAATTTTATCTTTTTGCTTTTTCAGTTCTTTTCGTGCTTATAGTGTCAGATAATAGGTTTTATTACTTAAATCCAAGTTCTATTTGAAGCTTTAACACTTGGAATTATGTGTAAGGCTGCCTTTTCATTAGCATGTGGTTCAAAGGCATGGAATAAGAACTGGAAGCCTGGTTTCTAGTTCTTGTTCTAGGAAAAAAACGTCAGAATCCCTCAATGTTCTCATCTGTGTGATGAGCTAAACTATGGTGCTTTCCATCTGTAACATCTGTAATTTTTTAAAGCCTCTAATATCCAGGTGAAGACCAATCTAATCAGTCTGATTTATAAAATATTTTAAAGAAATATTTTTATTGCTCTTAAACCATGTCGTTGGAAGTGTGGCTGGCGTAGAAGACAGCCTAATAAAAATAGCTGAAGCATGTGCTATACTGAAGAAATTATATTCTTCAGAATGTCCTCCTTCCTTCCTTCTCTCTCTCTCTTTCTCTTTCTTTCTTTCTCTTTCTTTCTTTCCTTCTTTCTCTTTCTTTCTTCTTCAGAATTTAAATATGGAATGTATCACTAAAATGGTTATATCTCCAGGTTTTGAGAATACCTAAAAACAGGGTGTTCTCTTTAAAGGAATCAAAGATACTCATTTAGTATCTACACAACCACAGATAAACTCTTTTCAGAGCTTGGCCTTTTTCTTCCTGTATAATGCAAAGACAAATTTCAGCCAGAGCATGTTTATTATGATAACAAATCAGCCACGTTCTGTTATATGAAAGTAAGTTACTGCTGGCATAGTCTTGGGTGGGAGAAATTCATTTTGTGCAAGGAATATTTCGGTGAGATTTTTGACTGCATATGTTTATTTACCAGAGAGTTTGATTGTTGATTCCTAAACTGGAAATTGAATTTAACAGTGTAATTGTGGATGTTACAATAATTAAAATATCTTGGATTTAGGTCAGAATTCTTATTCCTAACCACAATTTGGGAAGTTACCAATGTGACTATTGAAATTTTATAAAATTAGATCTAAAATATCTTTTTTTTTTTTTTTTTTTTGAGATGGAGTCTCGCTCTGTCGCCCAGGCTGGAGTGCAGTGGCGCGATCTCGGCTCACTGCAAGCACTGCTTCCTGGGTTCACGCCATTCTCCTGCCTCAGCCTCTCAAGTAGCTGAGACTTGAGTAGCTGAGACTACAGGTGGTCGCCACCATGGCCGGCTAATTTTTTGTATTTTTAGTAGAGATGGGATTTCACCATGTTAGCCAGGATGGTCTCTATCTCCTGACCTAGTGATCTGCCCACCTCGGCCTCCCAAAGTGCTGGGATTACAGATGTGAGCCATGGCGCCCGGCCATAGACCTAAATATTTCTAACTGCTGTTTCATATTGAGATGCTCCTGCAGGAGGGGAGTTTGGATGGGAGCAAATCAAACACGGGCATCTCTAGGAGCTCCCTGCTGCCTTTGTTTGGGGAAGGGTGTTTTATATAATATGTCTGTTTACTGACATGCTAACTCTATGGAAATGTATCACTTTCCTCTTCTGTTGTTTATTTCAGTAGGAATATATTACTCTTTAGCTCAGTTTCAAAAAAAAGTTACTATCTTAATAGTACCTGGAAATTGAGAGTGTTTTAAAATGTTATTGAAAGTTCCTTGTAGAACACTGTATAGAATGTAATTCAGATGTTTCATATTCTGGGAGACCTGAGTAGGTATAATGTATCAAACAAAAGTTTTAAACAAAAAAGCTGTCTCTTTTGGGATGCATATTATTATGCTATTTTGTAAAAGTGAGTACACCCAAACTGAAGTGTGCATGAGCGGCTTCGAGTGTGGGCTCTGGCCACAGAATTCCCATTAGCATTAGCTTGGCACAGCTCCTTGTCTCACAGACAGTGAAGAACATGCCTTTTCCACCCTTGAGGCAATAAAATAAATTAAAGGGTGCGGCATTAAATGAGTTGAATTTTGAGTAGTATTTTTCATGCCTTCAACATTTTAAAATCAGTTTATCCTTATGAAGCAGCATTTGCAATCTTGAAACAAGGGATGCCTGTTTGTGCCAGTATGCAGGTTCCTTTGATTCTCTGGAATCGTGTATGTGTCAAACAATCTTTTCTGGTCCTTTTCCCGTTGTGGCTTCTGGGTAGTGTCTGTGGCTAGAACCTTGTAATTCAGTATAAAAGCACCGTGGAAGGTAAGACATCTTTAGTTTGTTTCTGCTGGGTCTGGTCCAGGCTATTACAGTCCCTACATATCTCCATGACACAGAAGCAAGAGTTTCTGCAAAGAATGTCCCCAGGGCCCAACCAAATCCTTCCTCTACAGAAGCTGACATAGTTTGTCTATGTTCATTATGTTTATGCTTCCTCCAATTTTACACTTTCTCTCAGTATTTCCTAAAGAGTCCAGAGAGCATTCTTTTCATCTGAAATGAAAGTTTATTTTTGTTTTCACGGAATAAATGTATATCTTTAGTATTACCATGTGTCCTCTCTAATTAGAAACCTTTTTCTTATATTCTTGTAAATAAGAAAGGGGTCATTTAATTCTTAGTGCATTAGAATACTAACCCCAGAGATGGTAGGATCCACATTTTATCTAATCCTCTTTAATCACAAAATAATGTGGGTCCTCACACACCACCTGAATCTGAAGGCTCTGGAACTCTAGAGGGAGTTTCCTAGCATAGCCACTTCCTCTTTCTAGGTGTGCGATGTTTTATTTCAAGGGGTCAAAATAAGCACACTTCTCCCATGTTGATCTGTCCCCTATTTCCCCCCATACGATGGCTTTATATAATTATTAATAAAGGTGTTTCAAACATAACACATGGACATATTTTGAACACTTAAAGTGTATCAGGCACAATGCTACATTCGTAACATAATTGGACACACGTAATTTATAACTTCTATGAGATAGTATCTTAGTTTTACAGATGAGAAAGGGAAACTCAGAATTTCTGAGACTTGCTCACAGTCAGACAGCTTGTGAAGGCTAGAATCAAGGGTTAAATGCAGGAATGTCCGCCTTCTACTCTATCCTAGTTGTAGGCACGAGCCAGTCATTGTTTTCCAAGTGATACTTCATATTACGACTTCTGAGACTAATGATTCAAAGGGTCTATTAATTGCTTTTTGAGCTCCGTACCTTCAAGTGTTTAAGCTTGTGATTTTTATTACATTTCCATCGTTGCTGTGTCTTTTAATGTTATTTTTCCGTTGTTTACAACTACCATATTTCTACATTTTACCATAGCCTCTCTGGTCATGCTCACCTATATCTCTCAGAACCAGTGTGTATCAAGTAAAGCTTGCCCATGATAGGAAACAAAGAAGGAACAAAAGACATAGGGGTGTGTGTTGAGGGGGGTGGCATTCACATAGCATATTCCTTAGATACATATGAATATGCAGACATTGACTATAGGAATGCTTCTCTGGTTGTGCCTGTTGAAGAGTTTTTCTAGGCTGCCTGGCAAGAATGTGAGTAGTTTATGTTTGATACAGTGTGAGTGCCTGCCTTTCTCTGGCCTGGTGGGAGTGAACACTGTGTACCTATTCAGTGTGATTCCTTGACATGGGGAAGAGTTGGATTCCTATTTGTAACACATTTCTGCAGTAATATGTTCATGTTGTGCTTGTGACTGTGGGAATGAAGAACCGGTTAAACGCTCTTTGAAAGTAATGCACGTTCAATATAGAAAGGGCCCTTTTTAGATAAAAGAAGTTGGGAATGAAGATTGGTTCAGACATCAGGAAAAGAGGTTCTTAATCTGCTGATTTGGTTAGAGCATAAATATCTTCCGTTAGTGCATGTTTATCACGCTTTACTTTTTATGTTGCATTTCAAGGACAATGAGGAAGACTCCTGACAACATTCACTTACATTAGAATGGCCTTTTAGGGTCTAACAAAATACAAATATTGCCAATCAAGAAAATAAAGCCAATAAGAACTAATTATTGTGTTTCAGTGGCTGTAAGAACATTGAGCTTGTTCATATGATATAAAAAAGTCCTTGTGCTCTGTGTTCAGTAATTTGTAGTATTAATTATGCGACTTTTATATTTTGCCAGTAACATTATAACCAAGTAATTTTCCATTGAATTTCTGATTAAATGTAAATGTTGGTGTTATTTACATATTACTCAAGAAATAACACAAATGAAACTTCAAATGATGTATTTTTATCTTGATTTAAGCAACAAAACACCACTCCTACAAACTCCGACTACCACTTCCAGCATCTACTCTGCTTCTGCCATTTCATTAGTTGTATTTTTCTCACACTACTCTTCCATTCCCCTCTATCATATCTTATCTCTTTCAGCTCCTCCCTTTTACCATCATAGCAATCATCTATCTCAAGTATTGATGTCATAGTAAAGATATGCATCAAAATAAAAAAGATTACTAACATAAAAGGGAATAGCTTTAATATGATTTCATGTACCAGATTTTATAATCACATAACTTAAGTAACATAACTTAATCTATAAATACCTAATAAATATTCTTGGAACCATAAGGATTAAAAAAATAAATTTTATCACCTTACAGCAAAGTAGTTTTGCTGTACTGCTTTCGTTGATCACTGTTTAAATTCATGTTTTTCAGTGTATTTGTTCATGATCACTGTTAATTTTAATGCTATAGCATAAGATGATGCTATTTGGTACTTCCTTTTTATGGTTGTTTTTTCATGTTTAAAATTGTCTTCAAAATGATAGTATTTAATAGAGCTACTGAGGAGTTTTTGCTCTTAGAGGTACATTAAATAGCCAACTTTCTGTCCCCTGAAATATTGTTTCATAAGAGTAAAGATGTCTTCTTTGATAACTAAGTTTTATTAAAATTTCCTATAGTTTGTTATGCCATATACAAGACTTATACCGGTGATATGCGATATATAAACACAACAAATTGTGTTTGTTTCTCCAGACAGACTTGGTTTCCCCTACCTTTTCCCCTACCATGTAACTCCAGTTGTCAAAGCCGATATAACAGGAAAAAAAATGAGATATGTGCATATACCATGGACAAATCAAGTGTAGTGACTACTTAAAGTACCTTTCAGCCATAATGAGAGGTTTAACCAGCTACATCAGATCCTCATGGGCCACAGATATTATTTGTTAACATATAAGGGAAACATAAGAGATGATAACCAAAAAATATCCACAGGTCAATTCATGTATTTTTAAAAAAATTGTAACAAAAAAAGACAAACTCAGCAAAAATATGGGATGTAAAGTCTATGCAAAGGAGCTCATAAACTTTACTTAGATTGTTCATTCATTCAGAATAATTAAGCTCAGTTCTAGCAAACTTGGTTTTTTGGTTTTATAATCTAAAGCGGATTAGAACTGACTACATGAGGATCATATTGTTAGTTTTTCATTTAATATATATTGAACACTTCTCTGTGTCATCAGCATTCCTCTGAAACAGATTTTGAAAAAAAGATTGCATAGCACTCAGTGATACGGATTTACAGATTTTGAAATCAACTTCCATTGCCATTTAGATTGTTTCTGATATCTCCCTTTTAGAACCAACATTGTGATGGATTTTGCTAAATGATGATTTTTGTCTTCTCCAATTATTTTTTAGAATGGCAGTCCCCAACCTTTTTGGCATAGGGACTGGTTTCATAGAAGACAATTTTTCCAGGGATGTTGGGGATAGGGGAATGGGTTTCGGAATAAAATGGGTCTGCCTCACATCATCAGGCATTAGATTCTCATAAGGACCATGCAACCTAGACCCCTCACATGCACAGTTCACAATAGGGTTCATGGTCTTGTGAGAATTTAAGGCTGCCACTGATCTGAGAGCAGGCAGAGCTCAGATAGTAATTATCGCTTCCCTGGCCACTCACCTCTTGTTACACCTGTTATATATGTATATATATACATATTGGTACATATGTATACATATAATTGGTACATTATTCAGCAAATGTGTGGCACCACTTTGTGTAAGATAACCGATTTATTTGGAGCCATCACAATAAAAACTGTGCTGAGATAGAGAGAGAGGATGGACTGGCTGAGGCAGTGAAGCCTTCTGTGAGGAGCAGAGAGGACATTTGAGCTCAAACCTGAGGGACGAACTGAGTCAGCAGAAGTGGAGTGTTCCAGGCAGAGGGAATAGCAAGTGCAAAGACCCTAAATTAGGAAAGAACTCTGGGGTTCAGAGAATTAAAAGAGGGTTGATGTGCCAAGATCTCAGGGAGGAAGGGAGGAGTTTGAGTTTATCTCCAAGAAGTAGGGCCAACGGCCAACTGGTTCTTTTGTAGGAGTTTGTGGGCCATGATATAGATTTTGGACTTCATCCTACATGTAGACAGAAGACATAAAAGCAGAGGAGTAATAAGATGTAATTTATATCCTGTGACAAGCAATGGATTGTAGGAGTGGCTGAAATGGGTTCCTGCAGATTAGAAAGCTGGTCACTGCATTAGCCCTGGTGAAAGATAAAGGTGGCTCAAAATAGGGACACAAGAAGTGGAGATGGTGAGAGGCAGTCAGGTTGGGTTATGTTTTGGAGGTAGAGCTTTCAAGGACATGATGGATTTGATGTGTGCCTGAAAGAAAGTGAAGGATCAATTATGACTCCTCACTTTGGGGCTTGAGAAAAGTGTGCATTTAATGGTTTAGTTGCTGTTGTTCCAACTAGATACAACTTCCATGAGGACAGGGACTTTTTCTCCTTTATTCACTATTCATACCCACTAGCACAAGGCATGCTAAGCTAGAGAGGAGGTGCCCCAAAGTATTTTTGAGTAGTTATTATAAAGCATTAACACATGATTTAAATTATTTGCCGAATACATTTCCCCTTAGGTTGCATTTTTTTATTTTTTGATAGTTTAATATTCAGAAGCTCTAATTATATTTAGATTTGTGATACTTTCTTTTTTTTTTTTTTTTTTGAGACGAAGTCTCGCTCTGTGCCCAGGCTGGAGTGCAGTGGCGCGATCTCGGCTTACCGCAACCTGCGCCTCCCGGGTTCAGGTAATTCTCTTGCCTCAACCTCCCGAATAGCTGGGATTACAGGCATGCACCACTGCACCTGGCTAATTTTTTTGTATTTTTAGTAGAGATGGTGTTTCACCATGTTGGCCAGGCTGGTCTTGAAATCCTGACCTCAGGTAATCCACCCGTCTCGGCCTCCCAAAGTGCTAGGATTACAGGTGTGAGCCACTGCCCCTGGCCTTTGTGATGCATTTTTATTTTGATTTTTTATATAAATTTATGTCCATTTATTTATTGCTTCGTGATTCTTTTTTGTGTCTAAAATATCACTCCCTGCTCAAAAGTTTGATTAATAATCAATTTTGCTTCTTATAGTTATTATTTTGTGTTTAATTCTTTAAAAAATCTGAAATTTATTTTTTAAATGATACAAAATAAGAACTAAAATAGATTTTTTCTAACTTTATTGTTTATTAAATTCTTACAAATGGTAGTCTATTGCTAAATGTACTGGATAGTGTTTTTATTGTGTGATTTTCTCCAATGCTTGGAATATATGCACTTTTGGTATATATTTAGATATATATTCAGGTTGGACTATCGTATTTTTTTGCAACTCATATAATTGTTTATTCTGTACGTGCTTTAGAGGTACACTCTAACAGGGTAGCCACTAGTCACATATAGATATTTAAATATAAATTAATTAAAATTAAACATAATTAAAAATTCTGTCTCTCAATCTCATTAGCCCTATTTCCAGTGCTCAAAATTGACACTGGGGCTAAGTAGTACCCGTATTAGACAATGCAGAATTATAGAATATTTCCATCAGCAAGCAAAGTTCTCTTGGACGGTGCTGCTCTAGGGAGTCTTTTTTTTTTAAGTTTCTAAAAATTCCCCAAGGAATTTTAGAATTGAAGACCATGATATATTTACTTTGGGGATTATTGGTATCTTGATAATATTTGGTTTCTACTTCTAGGAATGTATTATGCAGGCACATTTATAAAACAGACTCTTTATTTTCTCATTAAGTTTTGTGATTTTTTTTTCAATGCCATCTGTATTTTTGGTCAAGATTAATTCTAGGAGTTTTTTACTGTTTGAAATTATTTAATCATTAAATACAGACTTAATTTAATAATCATTTAATAAGTTTTACATTCTTCCTTCAGTCATTTTTCAATTTTGGTATTCTACTTAAAATTTTTAAAATTGAACAAGATTTTTAAAAGTAATTTTGTGTTTAATGTATTTTCAAGTTTGTTAGTATAACATTCTGCTTGATGTTTAAAAAAAATGTTTTACTGCCTTTTGCTGTTTAAATTGCATGTACTTGTATTTACCATTTTTCTAATAAATTTTCAAAGTTTAAAAGATTTTTAAGATTTCCCATACTTTTTCTAGAGAATCTCAGGGCCATCCTGCTCTGAGGCACTCTGAGACTTTAAGATGATTCTGTATGTTCTTACCATGACCTGCCAGGTGCATTTCATCATTTGCCTTCAGGTCATCTTACTTGTTTTTGGAGTTTTACCAGTTGTTTTGATGTGTCTCCTAGGTACTCTGAAGTTAGAAAACTGGTAATAGGGGAAGCCAGTATTTGAACCCCAAACTATCAAAACCATATTACTTACACTTTTTATGAAAAGGGGTACTTACACTTTTTAAAAAAGTTGTCTTTAAGAAAAATTTGATTTTAAAATTGTATTTAATTTCCAATTACACTGCATTGTAATAACATTTGATTTTTAGAAACTATTGAGCTTTGGAATTCCTGTTGTTTCATCAGTGTTTGTAAGTAGTTTATGGAATCTTGTAAAGATTTATTCCCTGTTTTTAGGAAACAGCATGGTAACACGTAATTTTGTGATGTAGGTGTTAATCATGAATTGTGTTCAAATTGTTTATATCCTTATTTTTTGTTTCCTCAATATGGCATTGTAGTAATAATTTGTTAATATTCTTCACTCAATATAGTATTGCTGTTGGTGTATTTTAACCAAAGTACAATAATTTTCATTGGCTAATTTCTTAAATCTTATGTGATGCCAATATTGTCAGCCTTTCTATATTTTCCTTTTATGTCGACTTCTAAAATCTTGCCTGTTGTTTCATTTGGAAGCATCTTTAACATATTAAGATGTTTATCAAGTAAAAAATTAATGTGCTTTTTTATTCTAATCTTCAATTTGTTCAATTAAATTTATTCTGTTCATCCTCTTAACTATTGCATTTTATTTTAGTGTTCCTAATGATTATACTTTAATTTTGTCTTTATTGAATGTATTATTAATTCTCGTTTTAGTGTCTTTAAACATGTGGAAGACAGGAATCCTATTCAGTGGTATCTGAAAATATTGCCCAATTGGTTTAAAAAATTTATTTTTATCTAATTATCAAAATCAAAATAATTTAACCCGTCTTTAGAGAGGAATAAAAATGGGATCCTTTGGCTTCTTTTCAGCCCCACTTCCCTATTCTCTATTAATCTAATCTGTGTTTACTAACCTTGGTAAAATTTAGTTCCTCTTTTAATATGTATTGTCTAATATTTTATTTTGTTAAATTAGTCCCAACAAGCATTTAGACTCATCAAAATCAAACTTTTATTTGTAATTTGACATTTATAAAAAATTATCCTTTTATCTTTAGCTAGTTTGTGGTCCCTACAAATTACTTTTTAAGCACAGTTTTGCCATTCTTAGTGGCAAATTATTTACCACTGTTGAGAGAACATCTTTTAATAAAGTCTATAGAAATTATACCTTATGATGTAGTTTCTGAGAGCCAGAAGATTGGAGACTGTTTTGGTCAACATTACACATAAATTTCAGAGTTAACTGAATATCATGTTCTTTCATAACCTTTCCCTTGCAAAGTTATGCTAGCTTTCATTTCTTTTGTTGTTCTTAATTTTTTTCTTTGTAGGTGGTCTATTTTGGTAGAGTGCTAGTTTTGGGGATAGAAAGGTAGACCGGGGGATAGAAAGATGATTCTTTACTCTTGCTATTCAAAAACATAACAAAGATAAACTTAGTGTTGAGTTTGTTTTCCTTAATCTCAAATATGGGGGCTTTCTTCAGGCCTGGAAATTCATAATTATGTGTAAATCCTTTGTGTTACACCTACTGCTAATTCACCATTTTCTATTTACTTAAATGTAAATAGAAATGTAGGATTATGTATTATTAGTGGGTCCAGCTCTGTAATCCATCTTCCCTGGTTTTTCTTTACCACCTGTCATCTTTTTAATCTGTTGTTATTATTTTCTGCATTCTCATGCTGTTTGTCATAATTTGTCATCAGCATCACTAATTCAATTTTTCTGCGTTATCAAATGTGCTATATATTGTCTATCATTGTACTTTTTATTTGGGCTATTGTGATTTTTATTGTAGTGCTTCTTATGTTTTGTTTATTTGAAAGAAGGGCTCCAAAAATCTTACAGAAAACACGAAGTAGATTTTTTAAAAATTATTTTATAAAGTAATTATTTTAAGGAGAAGAAAGTTGAGACTTTTTTTTTTCAGTCATTAGCATGTTGTTTGTCCTATGTTCCACACTTTTCCTCCAGCTAGAACTCCCAACTCCTAGGTGCACTTAACATATACATTTTTAACAGAGATACAGCCTGGCTCTAAAGCAGAGGATTAATGGACTTTAGGATTTTTATGATCTCCTTCAGCTTTGTCTTGGTTGCCGATTATTTCTCCTCCTTAGAGATGAAATGGTAAAGTTAGGATGACTCAGCGTGCAGTGTCTAGCATGATTCCTGGCCAGGCACAGATGGATACTCAATTCATGCTGTTTTCTCCTTATTGATAGTTCCTGGTAATATTTATGATCTCCCTGGCATTGCAAACAGAACAAAATTGCCATACACTTGGAGGGCTAGTCATGCTAAGGGACTTTGATGGTTATTGGTGTTAAAACAACAACAACAACAACAACAACAACAACAACAACATAGATTTGGCCCTAGGCGCTCGGTTCTTACTACAGGTAGTCAAAAATGAAACAGTTTAAAGGAGATATCAAAATGATTTAAGAAGCTGAAGGACAAGTTGCTTCTTTCCAGAACTGAGAATATGTGTGCTCTTTCATCTTCTGTGTGCAGGACTTTTTCTTCAGCCAGTTCCAGGAGGATTTTTTAAGAGAGTGGCTTTGCGGCCTCATCCACTGGAACATATTGGAAGTGTACCACTATATATTGTGGAAAATAGAATTTATTATCTAACCTATTTTAGATTTTTTTTCACTGGAACAGATTCATTCCTCGTTTTCCCTCTTTGTTTGAGATTTAATGGTTGAGTTAGTGATCTGCCACATTCTATTTGACGTCTTATTACTTGGTGATCCTGGATATAAAAGATGTTACTGTAAAGGAGAGGTTGCTTTTTTAAATTTTAACTCAGCACGTATGAATCTGAATTTTTCCTTATTTTTTTTTGTCAATCTGTGCAGTTCTTAAGTACTTTTACCAAATTTAAGACAACTCAGCTCACTTCGAGTCATGTTAAATAGTCAAATTAACTCTAACCTCCTCAGTGAAGGAACTTCTTTCCCAATTTTGCAACTTTCCTCAACATACATACACATACACTTTGAACTTCATTCTCCACTTCACATATTGCCTTTCAAAAGTTTGTGAAAGATTCAGTAGCTGTGCGTGGAGTCCTGGTAGATTTCTTGAGAATATTTTAGATCCTGAACTCATTAACAGCTCATAAAAACATCAGATATACCTGCCTTTCCACTGTAACTCCCGATAACAGGCCACTTATTATATAGTAAAAACAAATCCAAAAATACAGGTAATGATTTCCAGAACCTAATTTAGAGCTGCCTCATTTGTGCCACAGTTAACCCTCCAAGAACTCTGGGAAGCATGATGAAATGGAATTCCCCCACAATTTCTTCATGAGCCAAGTCTCCATATGACACATGAATAATTGGCAAGTGCAATGAGTAAAATAAATAGTGAAATTGATATCATATGTCTGTTCACATGTGGAAACAAGGCTTCTTAGGAAATAATGCTATAGAATTAGAGTCAAGTTTTCTATTGGGGGATATGCCAGAACCCCAGGTAGGACAAGGATGTTCCTGAGCAAAGTAGCCATAAAATATGGAGGGAATAAAATGACCTCAGGGGTTTGCTGATGTGAGATAATGGTCCACTCTTTTTTTAATTTTTTTTTAATTTTATTATTATTATACTTTAAGTTTTAGGGTACATATGCACAATGTGCAGGTTTGTTACATATGTATACATGTGCCATGCTGGTGTGCTGCACACATTAACTTATCATTTAGCATTAGGTATATCTCTTAATGTTATCCCTCCCCCCTCCCCCACCCCACAAGAGTCCCCGGTGTATGATGTTCCCCTTCCTGTGTCCATGTGTTCTCATTGTTCATTTCTCACCTATGAGTGAGAACATGCAGTGTTTGTTTTTTTGTCCTTGTGATAGTTTGCTGAGAATGATGGTTTCCAGCTTCATCCATGTCCCTACAAAGGACATGAACTCATCGTTTTTTATGGCTGCATAGTATTCCATGGTGTATAAGTGCCACATTTTCTTAATCCAGTCTATCGTTGTTGGACATTTGGGTCGGTTCCAAGGCTTTGCTATTGTGAATAGTGCCTCAGTAAACATATGTGTGCATGTGTCTTTATAGCAGCATGATTTATAGTCCTTTGGATATATACCCAGTAATGGGATGGCTGTGTCAAATGGTGTTTCTAGTTCTAGATCCCTGAGGAATCGCCACACTGACTTCCACAATGATTGAACTAGTTTACAGTCCCACCAACAGTGTAAAAGTGTTCCTATTTCTCCACATCCTCTCCAGCACCTGTTTTTTCCTGACTTTTTAATGATCGCCATTCTAAGTGGTGTGAGATGGTATCTCATTGTGGTTTTGATTTGCATTTCTCTGATGCCCAGTGATGATGAGCATTTTTTCATGTGTTTTTTGGCTGCATAAATGTCTTCTTTTGAGAAGTGTCTGTTCATATTCTTTGCCCACTTTTTGATGGGGTTGTTTTTTTCTTGTAAATTTGTTTGAGTTCATTGTAGATTCTGGATATTAGCCCTTTGTCAGATAAGTAGGTTGCAAAAATTTTCTCCCCTTCTGTAGGTTGCCTGTTCACTCTAATGGTAGTTTCTTTTGCTGTGCAGAAGCTCTTTAGTTTAATTAGATCCCAATTGTCAATTTTGGCTTTTGTTGCCATTGCTTTTGGTGTTTTAGACATGAAGTCCTTTAAACAAACAATGTGGAAAGGATTCCCTATTTAATAAATGGTGCTGGGAAAACTGGCTAGCCATATGTAGAAAGCTGAAACTGGATCCCTTCCTTACACCTTATACAAAAATTAATTCAAGATGGATTAAAGACTTACATGTTAGACCTAAAACCATAAAAACCCTAGAAGAAAACCTAGGCAATACCATTCAGGATAATGATCCACTCTTATTGTGACCCTCACTCTCTTGAAGGAGGGTCATAACTCAGATCTGCTTCACTTGACCGTTCTCAGGTTTAGAAAACAAATTGGTGTGTCCCAATGTGGGATCTGTGTTAGAATAACCTGGATGGCAGACTGAAAGTGCTGATTCCTGGGTCCTATCCTAGAGCTGCTAAATTTTTGAGAGTGGGGCTTGAAAGGCTACGTTGTAATCAAACTTTCGGTGTGAATATATTACACACTATAAAGTTAATGTACATAGGGGAGGCCTAGAGGATATGACTAGGGATAAAGTAGTGAATGGCAGAGGCAATAGTAGGCACCATAATATTTTTCTAAAAATGCAGATGGAACCTGACTACATTTTCATAAAACTCTTCTACACATTTTTGAGACTTGAGCCAAACGTTAGCCTGACTGCAAGATAGAACAGTGGAATGAGGAAGGTGGTGTGGTGTGGTGTGCTGCTAGGCAACAGGTGAATGAGTATTTCCTTCCTTTTTGCTATCAGAAAACATAGGGCCACAGCTGGGGGTTGTGGGGTGGGTATCAGATTAAATGCTTTAATTTTTTTTTTTTGCATTTGCTGATAGGATTTACTTGTTTATATTTTTATAAGCCAAGAGTAAAATATTTTAAGTGTATCAAAACAGGGGATGGGTGGTGAAAGAATGATTTTCTAAACAGTGGCAGGGAAATAATAACTGAACTAGAAAAAGATTATTCACACATAAAAACCAATATATTTTACTTCACGCTATTTACACTATGCTGGTTGTAGTTATTAGTGGCTCAGTGGCAAATCAGAATTACAACAAAGAACAGTAACAGAAACAAACCAAAAGCAAACTAAAGAAAAGCATTAATTCATGTTTAAGGCAACTATTTGAAAACAGGAAAATGTTTATTCATAGATCTATTCCAGTTAAATGTATTTGTCTGTCTCTGAGGTCTTAGAAACCGTGGATTTAAGAGCAACGTGAATTAAATGTCCAGGAAGGTGCAAAATCCCCCGTACTTGTTGCCAATGTACTGAAGGTTAAGTAAGTCCTGACAAGTCTAATATTCTGGAATTATCTTGAGGAAAAGGATGTGCATTTTTTTCGGTTCAAGTAAGAGAGGGCTATTGGTTGAGTAGCTGCTGATGAGAACCTTTCTGGGTCTTCATTAAGTAGAAGCTATTAAATTAACATTGAAATAAGAACTTTACAACTTATCCCCTTCAACAGATTTGGTAAATGCATTTTGACTCTTACAGTTTAAGGGAGAAAATGAAATTCCGTTCAATTGGAAAAGAAGCTACTAAGCCTGGTTTTCTTCCTGCATGTGATGCCATGTAGACGCTTATATCAGGAGTGCATAGGTATGTGTCTCAGGGAGGCTGGCGCAGAGTTTATGATACAAGTATTGGAGTACTGTGAGCTGCCAGAGGAAAGTTCATTTATGTGAGCTCTCCACCTTTTGGCTTACCCTATAACTTCTGTCTGTAAAGATGCTTGCTTTTATTCTATTGTAGGCTTTGTTGTCAAAGGCAGGGGTTATTTTCTTTTTAAGATAGCCCTTAGATGCTTCCTCCAGGTTGCGATTGCTTGAGCAGGGTGGGCAAGCTAGTTTTGTTATCACTGACACCCTACCCGCTCTCCTAATTCTCCAGAGAGTAAGTGTTCTTAAAAATATAGCTATATCGAATGCCTCTGTGTCTTTAGACACTCTTTTAATGTGCTAGTATAAAGTAAAAGTCTTTTTGAAGATATGTTTTATAGGGAAGTGCTTTTGAGAGCCTCTTGAGATGTTCACTGGTACTGAATCGAGGTAGCTTTATGGTGGTTTAATGACAACATAGAACACTTGTAATAAAGTTCCGTGTTGATATGTGTCCCAGGGCATGTTATAATTAGAGCGGATTGAACATGTTGATTTTGTTTTCCCCTCCGCTCACATGGCCCCCTTCATCTTGTCAGGGTTTTGCAACTTGAGATCTGTCAGAGGTTTTCTTCATCCCGTAAAGATGAAAGAGATCTGTCACAGTGGAAATTTGGAAAATTACACATACACCTGTGAAATTAGCGAATTTGTATAAAGTTTGTATTCCAACCCATAAGCGGGATCTACAACAATGCTTTGTTTTGTGTGAGGATTTTTTTTTTTTCTGGCTGTGCAAAGAACAAGTGTGCAGGACTGTACAGGCTTAGAGAGAATATTCATCATTATTTACTGTGTCAAACTCACAAGGAGGGCCAAATTGGCGGTGTTCCAGGAGCAGGAGGCACACCTATTTGTGAAAAATGGAACAGATTTCTGTCGTTGCCCTCACTTTGACTATTTGGTTCAAGGTGGTGGTGGTGCTAAGACATGTCATTTTGTTAGCCACGTATGTGGGTTAACAATGAAGGCTGGCTATGTTGCTGTCCTGTAAAATCCCACAGACTACACTTGGTTTGTGCATGAACCTGATTATAATAAGGTATTGGAGTGAGGAATGCTGAGCAGTGGAACATGTGTGTGATCTGGCCAGGACCTGTCCCCTTAATCTGATTGTCATTAATTGATTAACCAGCTTTACCTGGTCGGACAGAGTACCCTTGCTCATGTCTCAGGAAATGTTAGGCCCTCAAAAGAGGGGATGAAGAGAATGCTTTTGCTGTTGGAAGGTCTTGCTCTTCAAAAGACTCAAACAGCATGCCATAATTTTAAAAAATTGACATACTGTCCCCTAGCTTTGTTTTCATGTCATAGCCACACAGTGGAAGGTTCTTTAGTAAAACAACATCTGGTCAATTGTTTGTATTATCCAGGACTCCTGGCAGATGTGTATAACTAACATTTGAGATCAGCCTGAAGTGGCTACAGGTCTATTCTATCCCAGAATCATCTGAATGAATGTTGTCATTTGAGCATTTGCTGGACTCTCTGACGTTATTTGGAAGAACAATTAACCAGCACTAAATGAGTAAACCTAACCTGCCACTTATCAGGATTTGTCCAGGTGAAAGGCAGGTTGATTACAGATCATCAGTTGCAGTACACAAAGTGTCTCTCCATAATTGAAGAAAGGACTCTGTATAAACTGTAAATTATTGTACTCTTTGTATTAAATGACAATAGTGTAATAAATATAATTTATACTATTACAAAGTGACTTTGGGATAGCATTTTTATTCCAGCACAGTTGTTTTCAAACTTGAGCATACATCAGAATCACCTACAGGATTTGTTAAAACACAGATTGATGGCCCCACCCCACAGAGTTTCTGAAATCGGTAGATCTGGAGTAGGGTCCATTTCTAATTTGCCTTTCTAACAAGTTACCAGGTGATGCTAATGCTGCTGGTCCAGGTACCAAACTTGGAGAACCCTGTGGGCTGATAAACTGCTTGTAATCAGCCAACGAAGCCAGGCATCATTTTGGAAGCAGTTATTTTATTAAAATTTCTTTTTGGAATGTTTTATCAATAATTAATTGCATAGGAAAAGAATCGCTTTAATAGGGCAGAATCAGAGTGGTATTCTAAAATGGAGGATTATAAAAGAGAAATTGACCTACTTGATGAAATGTGGGCTAGATACAAATTGTATTAATTTAGAAGAAAAAAAGTTTACATATGCAATGACTAAAACCCGATGCAAAATTTTTTGTTGATTTTCTTCTCTAATTAAATGTTTCCCCCTCACATCTTTGTAGTGAATGGATTATCTTTTCTTCATTTCCTTCATGTAGCTGTATTGTTACACATGAAACAAAGAAACGTATGCTGAATGTTTTTAAGGACCACTCTTAATTCATTTTTGCCCTATGAAATGATTTAAGAAACTTGGTCGCCAAAGCTCTTTTTTAGTGTTGTTTGGCTACTGCTTCTGTTGTTGTTTCAATTTAACCTGTACATTGTCTGATTCGCTCTAGCAAGAGAAGGAAATATAAATCCATTCTGGAGTTAAAAGACTCCATGCCCCATTTAAAACATTCTTTTATACCTATTTTTAAAAATAACTTAGAAATCACTTCCCTTTTACTTGTACTAGCTTAACTTTGTTATATAAACATATAGGGTATTATCCACTAATTTTTGATGTAAATGTATTTGGTAGTTTTGCAGAATGCAGTTAGATAAGAATAGTAGCAATATTTTGATGGTGCTTTGAAATTTCTAAAGAAAGTGTGTATGTGGTATCTCGTAGAAGTCTATAAAGTTATAGATTTTGATTAATTCATTTATGCCACATAATATATATAAGGAGTTCTGTGTATAGGTTCAGATCCTTTCCTTTCTTACTCATAAGTGCTTTTAAAAAATTCTGACATCCTACATTCATGCTTTTGATGTTTTTGTCATGGTAGCAGTTCTCACTTTGGGGAAAAAAAAATTGCTGCTTGTCTTATCCCACATCTTGAAGCTGACTTCTAGCAGGCTGAGAGTACATTGAATAACCAGGAAAGGACCATGGATTTCACACTGTCCAGTGGGATAAACTTTCTCCAACGATAGTAAAAATAATAATAATTTGACACTGTGTCTAGATTTTTTTTAAAATTTGCCCAGTATTCTCTCACTTTGATTTGGTCTCCAACTTTATTATAATTAACTTCAATTGAAAAATCCTTATTTTGGTAAATATTAAGTGCCTTGGCTAAATGCAAGGTAATATTCTTGCTGCTTTCAGTTGCAAATGTGGGTAAGATAGAATTATAACAGAGGAAGTAAGAAAAATGCACGGATAGCTGGAATCTAGGGTATTATATGAGAAGCCTTTCCTGCCCACCCTGCCACCAGTCTCATGTCTTGTGAATATAAAGTTTGTCTCCTTAACTGGATTATCCACTCACTTTGGGCTGGGGCCCTCTCATCTTATACATTGTTGTTATCTCAGTGCTTGTCACAGTGCCTATCATGTTTAGCACCCTCAGTAAATATTATTTAAGTGGATAATGAATAAGTTAATGAATCAATAAATACATAAAACTCTCATAAAGAAAAGAGAATAAGCTAGTATATAATGCCTTTCATCTTTTGTACTTATTTTCTGTTAGGGGCTTTTTATTATTGAAATATATCTCAATCATATAAAAATACATCATTTTGGTAATGAATATACTTTTATATTTTTTTCTTGATAGGGTTACCATCTTCAATAGACTGATATAACTTTATAGGACTCTGGACTGAGACCTGATTACAAAATATTTGAATTTCAATGCCATCTCTGTCGCTAACTTCCTGGGTCAATGCACAAGGCATGTACTAATGAACTGAATTTTCTCAATGCCTGAGTTACTTCCTGAGAGTAAATTAGTCATTAGAGATTCTAGTTCAAATTTGCCTGTATTTCTTCCCCTGACTTTATTTTTCCTGTGATATCAGTGTTTAATCTACTATGTAAGATTAGTTGCTGCTTGCGAGGCTTGCACATGTTCTAAGAAAAATTGTTTTCTTGTTAGCATCATTCAGTTAATTTGAAGGTTCTCAAAGCAAGGCATTTTGGGGGAATAATATTTACATAATTTAAATTGTTTTCAAGTTTATATACAAAAACTGTTAATACCACCATCTATAAAAATGGCCAAAGACTTTGTAGCAAAGAATATTACTCCATTTTTATAAGATTAAAGAGTACATTTTTTCTCCCTAAAGAAACAATTTGAGTAAGACCCGACCCCTTCCCCTTCATTTTACAATGGTGTGTGGTCAAATTGAATTCTCCATTAAAAATTCTCTAATATCTTTTTTTTGCATTAACATTTCAAAACTCAATTTAAATATTCACAGATCTCGTTTTTAATAAACTTAACGAAATTCAGGTAATTTCCTTCAACTTTCTTGATTGAAGGACAGCAGTTGGTACAGATATAAAAAAGATGTACAGCTATGAGCAAAAGCTCAAAATCAATTATATATAAGAAATAACATAACACATGGAAAGAAATTAATCAAAAAGAAGAATTTCTACCATATGATTCTCTGGTCTGCTACCTGCAGGCAACAAATGTAAATGAAAAAAATCAACATTCTTCTGGCAGATAAGAGAAAAATTAATAAAAATGTTTCCTTCTTGCTAGATCCCCTGATGCCACTATTGTTAAAAGTGAGTGACTGCAGGAAGAACTTGCTCGTTTAAAATAGTATTTTTTCTTAGACTACAGAAATAAGATTTTATTCTTGCTGTTAAACTCAATTACATGAGTTAGTATGGGTTTGCACTGTCCAAAGAGTGTCCCTCTTCTCTGCCCCTTCTCATTAAATGGCTCTGTGGGATATGCATGAGACAGATGTAATAAGAACTGAGTGAGAAGCATTTTGAGGTGTGCCTACAGGGTAATGATTCATAAGAAAGTCTGTGTGTAGCAGCTGAGAACTCTGAGAGAGGAACTACTAAGAGCCACAAGATATGCCCCAGATAAAATTAGTAAAAACGTATTAGTAATTTCAAGCTAGAAACGTTCCTACTGTATAATTAAGAGAGGAGGGGAACATTTTCCTGGGATTTAGCTTTTTAATTTAGAGTCGGGTTATTTTTTTCCACAATACTAATTGAACAAACAGGACATATACGTACAGAACATATCATACTAAAATTTTCCTATTAGAAGAGCTTTATATTTTGTATTTTGTGAATGTTATCCTGAAATTAACAGAAATACAAGCCAAGAATACAGATTGTTAGGCAAGGAGACATCCAATTTTAGTGTCAGTCCACTCCTTTTCATCACATAGAAAATGTAACAAGTTTAAAATGAAAAGTCATATTTTAACTCCTTTTACCTATCAACTAAAATAGAGTATACCTATGTTGAGTTTTGATGTATTTGTGTATTTATATATTAATCATGAACCAGAATTTGTTTATCCCTTTTTTATATTTATATTTTGAAAGGTAGCATCATTTGACAAATGTGGCTCGATTATGATGTCACAATTCAAACACTATATATATATATATATATATACACATACACACACACACACACACACGTATATCTCGTGTTTAAATATATATGTATGTTTCTTCAGTTGTGTGATTTGGTGGTTCCTTTTGCTTTATATACATTAGAGATCTTTCTTTGCCTGCCCATTCCTTTGTGTGAGTTGGACCTTTTGCAAAAGAGTTTAAAAGAGCATGAAACAGGAGCTGGCAACTTGGGAGAACACCACCATTTTCATTTTCATTGATTAAGATTTTGAGAAATGTATTCCGTTGACATAGATTCTTTGTTCTGTGCACAAGTAAAATGACATAAAGTTTGTGATGGAAATTTTAATTTTTAATATTAATAATGCTATCTGATATTAAAATGATCCAAAATGGGATACATTGGGACGCTCTGGAATAAAAAGATTTGGAAATATTTGTGTGTTTTCGGGGCAAACTCACCTAGTGGAATTTCTATGCACACTGTGATGGATTATTGTAATTATTGGGAATGATAATATTTTAATGTGACTTTCATCCCACCTGTCAGTTGCAATCAAGGCTGCCCAGTATTCTGAAACAATCTCATTTTGCTAGGTGGCTAGTCTTGTGCAGCTTCTAGAATGCTTAGAATATTAATGCATGAAGAGGAGATTGAATACTTTCTGTAGTTCCATAATGACAGAGTGTCTTGTTTTAATCAAAAGGCATGCAATATCAAGCTGAAGTAATGTATAATACATTAATGCCAATAACTGTTTAAGAGAAAAGATCCCTTTTGGGGGATATTATATCAGAACCATAGAAGTTGGCATTTCTTTCCCCTGTTAATACATGATAATGTATATTAATTTTTGTAGAACTTAATTTCATCTTAGATGCTTCTTATTCTGAAGTGCTTTGAATTTATCTGAACAAAGACAATCTGACATTTAGGTGAGGATTGTTGTTCCATTTGTAGTAGGCTACCAAAGTAGAAAGTTATTATTGAGACAATGTCTGTTGAAATACATATGTATTTGATTTAATATTTACTATGTTGTTCTTTATCATTTCTTGCATTTCCTCATTGTTTTGCTTATTTTGCGTCATTTTCATCCTTATTATGCCTATATGTTTTCTCATCTCCCCTTTTTTTTTCTCAAATTTTCTTTGTCACCTTCTAGCTCTTACTCCAGTGGCTATGGATACATTTCAGGGATTTCTTTAACCCCCTGAAATTGTAGCAATAATTTTCTTATAAATTCATTTATCTGGGGGACTAAGTGCTCCATTAACTGCTTCTTAACCATGTAAATCCACTTTTTAAAATTTCACTTTATTCAGCTATTACATTACTAGTGTATAGGGTTAGACTATTTAATCTTTAATATCCCATTTGTCATTTACAAACTGCAGATCATTGAAACAACCACCAAATGAAAAATCATCCGATATACCCACCTTAGGCCCAGCTTGCACGGTGCAGCTGTTGGTACTGGCTAGATGAAAAGCTTCACTGTACATTGGGCAGTCCATTAGCGTCGTCAGGTGTGGTGAATCTACACTTCCCTTCTTATCTTCCGCTTTCTCTCCAGAGTGCAAAGGTAGCTGTGGCCAATTCAAATGGTCCTGAGTACACAATTGCCTCTCTTCTCTGAAAATGGAAGTACTTAGTACTACTTTGCACTCACCAGAATTTCCCAGTTATTCCCATTATTCAACCAGTATAGAATATGAGAGGATGCTTACTCATTTATTCTGAGAGACAGTGAACAGCGTTATGGGCCTAACATATAGCACCACTGTGTTCATAGCTTGAGGATGTAAAACTAATCACTAGCATTTTTAAATGAGGTAAATATTCATATTTATAAACATTGAGACTATTAATTCTGGTGAGTGTGTTTGAATATCTATAAATCAGAAGCAATTGAAGAGCTGAAATTCAGATTTCCTCACACTTGCCTGCCAAGTGGCCTCAATCAGAAGTAATTTTCTCCATGAGGGCACATGGAGCTCAGTCGTGAGCCTTTTCTGAGTAGATATTATTATTTGTGTCAAATTATGTGTGGTGATTTTTCTGAAGTGGACTTCTGTGCCCACTAATCCATACACAGGAGGTTCCTTCATTCCCTCCTTCATTGGTGCTATTAATTGTACTTGTGCTTCAAGTGTTTCTTACCCTTTTAAAATGTTAGTTTATGGCCACCGATTATCTGTAAGGTTTTCCTGTTAAAGAAACATGCAATATAGAGAGTAGAGTGAGATCTGATCTTAAACCATAAATACTATGCATTTTAAAAGAAACCTTTTTCCCAAAGCCTGATTTGATGGCATAGCTAAAGAAATGGTTAGTTATTTCACATTTTAAAGTACAGTAATTATATAAAGCTGACACTTGCTTTGGAAGAAATACAAGTTGGTCATCAAATGACCTTCCTATGGCCTGTTTTCAATATTGGCAATGAGATCTCATTTCAAAAAATTTTGAACAAATGAGCTTAGTGATTTTTCACCTTTTATTTGAATTTTGATAATTCATTTTTAAACATATAGGTGCTTCTTTTTAATTCTATGCTTGGAATTGCAAAGGAATAGCCAACATGTAAAATAAAACAACCCTGGAATATATAATATTAAGATCTTATCAAAAACCTTGATAAATAAAAGATTATTATATATAAATATACATATGTATCTGTATATATATAAAATTGCCATGACATGAATTTGACATTTAAGAATAAAAAAATGCTTTATGTGTACATTTTTCTTTCAAATTTTCCCATGAGCATTTCAATATAATTTTTAATACGATGATTAAATTTAAATTGATATCATACTATTGAAGCCAATTTGTTGTCGTTGAATATTTAAAACAATTATTCATTACGTATTATTCTTAGTAAATCCTCTTCTAAAAAAGTACCTATGCCTAGAATTTCATTTTGTAAAAGGAAAGCGTATATATTACTGTTAATTAAACATTGTATAATATGTATACATTCTTTTTATTATATACAGGCTTTTATAATTCAAGAGCATCCAGAAAAAAAAGACTTAGTTTTATATTTTTCATATTTTATATATGAAAATATCTGTTGGAGCTTTACTTTTCATTAGTAAAACTCAGAGTATATATTCCAAAAGAAGTATATATTTCAAAAGAAGTATATATTGTAATTTCTGTTATAACTGCTATTAAAAGCTACTTTACATGTTGATTTAGTGTGGGTATAAATTATGTAAATAAAAATAATAGTAATTAATTTAATTTTATTTTTGATAAGTCTATAAGACTATCTTTCTGACTTTGGGAAGGTGTCTAATATTTTGGTTGACTTTCAGTAATTTGTGAAGAGCAGCAAGAGAGTTTTCAATTTTTAAAGACTAGATCATTAAGCATCTATGAATAAATAATTATGTTAATATGAATTGACCTTTTTCTAAGTTACCTATGTTTTATAGTTTTGTTTCTGAAGCAATGCATGTATAACTAGCAAAGAGTGGTTTTCATAGTGGGATATTAATAAAAAGTATTTTTAAAATCTCTTGTCTCCTGCCTGTAGTCCCAGCTTCTCCAGAGGCTGAGGTGGGAGGATCACTTAAGCCCAGGAATTTGAAACTGCAGCAAGCTGTGACTGCACCTCTGCATGCCAGCCTGGGTAACTGAGCCAGACCCTTCCTCAAAAAATAATAATAATCTTAAATTTTCACATTAACGTTTTCACTTATCAGTTGGAAACCCTATTCTAGTTAACTAACCTCATGAACTTCATTTTTCAAATCTACAAAATGAAAATAGTCATAATTCTCTTACTTACTTCACTGGATTATTTTAAAGATCATGTAAGAAAGTGCCTTGAATAGTATTTCGTTTTGTATACATACCACACAGTACATCCATGTAACACAACTGCACTTGTACCCCTTAAATTATACAAATAAAAAAATAGAAAGTGCTTTGAAACTCTTACATGAAACAAATGACATAGCTCATGTCTTCTTTTAATCAAATTTGTTGTTATAATTACATTTTTTGAAAAAAAATAAGGGAAATATTCTATTATAGTTCTCATTAGACTTAGCATTAATAATTGAACTTATCTCTTGAAATTATCAAATAAATGATTTAAGGATTGTAATATTTTACATTCTTACTATTTTATATATTCTTTGCTTGTCTTGCTCTTTGACATAATTATTCTAAAAGGTGAAAGATTATACATTTTAAACTTGAAACAGTTAATAAGATAAAATCTAATATGAGATGCATGACTTTTGAATGTGGTTGGTGCAAAAACAAAATCCATGGTTCTTTTAACCTTCTACCTTGAGCATACGGAATGTATAATAAAACACGATATGACCAGAGTTGGAATTAGGGCATCCTTTTCTTCTTAACATTTGCTCTTTTGTAGAATGAAAAACACATTTTTTTAAAGGACAAAGAGACTCTGTAAGAAATTTTTAGTTGGATGTCCCTTCATTTAAACTTATCCAATTATTCTGTCTATGCCAAGGTGTCATATGAATTTAGTCCTTTTACAACTTGCTTTTTGGGGAAACACTAGATACAATACTTATTTATCTACATATATATATATAAATTGTAGTATATGCACTATTTTAAATTATTTATAAGATTGCTTCTTAGGCCCTGGAAATTTCCTAGCACATTTCTAAAAAGTGAGAGTGAGAGGCTGCCTGAGCTTTGAGTGTTTAGCCTGTCTGATGGGACTGCTGCCATGAGTGACAATTAGTACAAATTACCACAATTGTGTTCTTTGGATAAAATGCCACATCACTTCTTTAGGAGCAAATGCAGTTTCTACTTATTAAAATGAGTTGGTTACTTTGATTCTTTAGAGGCAGTCAGAAATTCACAATCAGCCCAGTGGTATTCCCATGTAGTCCACTTCAGATCGGTCTGAACAACTCCAGCCCTCCCTTTCCTTTCAATAAAATAGGTCCATTAATGTAGCGCACCTCACTCTCATTCTCTCCAAGGGAGTTGTATTTTTATTACTGAAAAAGTATCACATAAATACAAATTACATTTTTTCATTAGAAAACCACTTTTCATTTCAGAAAAAATTCAATTAATTATGAATAGGGTTATGCTTTCATCAGGGAGAGAAATATGTAATTTTTCTTCAAGCCTCAAACACATATAATGAAATCTTTTCTCAGAATCCACTCTTAAGATGGATTTTTAAAAGTATAGACTTTATTAAAATCTCAGTTCAATTAAAATGCATTCAATTACTTTAAATCTTTATTAAAATCTCAGGTAAAATTGTACAACAGTGTAAAAGAGACTTGTACTCTTTACCAGGCAGTTAATTCTAACAAATGAACATAAAGTGCACAGTTTTGCTCTTAAAGAGCGAATCAAAAAAATAAGTTTGGGGCTTGATGTTGGGGGTGGGGAAGCAATGGAGATGCAGGTTGCTTTCTATGTTATAACTTCTGACACTGGTTTCCTTGGATCTTTCATCATAGGTCATTGTTTCTTGTGTATATGGATGTGGCATTATCTTATGTGAGTCCCCTTGGTGGTACTACTTAGAGTATATTATTTTCCTCACCACTGTAACAAAAAAAGGCTCTATTTAAGGATTTTATTTCACTGTCTTCCTTGGATATTTTTGGTACAGTGTCCCTGATTCTTTTTCAAGGGCCACTTGAAGATGCCATTGAAGATGAGGAAGAAGAATGTCCATCAGAGGAAACAGACATCATCTCCAAAGGAGACTTTCCATTGGAGGAAAGCTTTTCCACAGAATTTGGGCCTGAAAATCTGAGCTGTGAAGAAGTGGAATACTTTTGTAACAAAGGTAATTGTTGATGGTTGGATGTAATATATGCGTTCACTTAAATGATTTTGTAATGTTTTAAAAAAATGCATAACAGTGCTCAAAGTGCTGACACATAGTTCAACTGTCTGAAAACAAGTGCAGATTTTTTTGAACATAAAATTTTATTTCAAGGGACATGAGTAACTCTATTCTAATAAGCAGTAATTTTTTATATTGAAACAAATATTTTCATGTTGATTGGCCAATTAACTATGCATATTCTTCATGTTATTGGCCAATTAACTGTAATATATTTAATGTTGATCATTTATTCATTCATTCTTTCAACAAGAATTTATTGAATGTTAATTGTTTGCAAGGCACTAAATTAGCCATTAAATATTAGCACTGAATGAAGCAGAGAGTTCTCAACTAAGGTTCCAGCTCATTCCTTTTGAAAACCGAATGCTTTAGGTGTTTAATATTGACTTTCAACGGTGAGGATGGTGCTTTGGGGATATTGTCAAATAAAAAAATACACATTCTTTCTCCATTCTAGATACTTTTTTTTTTCTATTTGACAGGGACCATTTCATTAACTTTATTATTATATTATTTTTATTATTATTATACTTTAAGTTTTAGGGTACATGTGCACAATGTGCAGGTTAGTTACATATGTATACATGTGCCATGGTGGTGTGCTGCACCCATTAACTTGTCATTTAGCATTAGGTATATCTCCTAAAGCTATCCGTCCACCCTCCCCCCACCCCACAACAGTCCCCAGAGTGTGATGTTCCCCTTCCTGTGTCCATGTGTTCTCATTTTTCAATTCCCACCTATGAGTGAGAATACGCGGTATTTGGTTTTTTGTTCTTGCGATAGTTTACTGAGAATGATGATTTCCAATTTCATCTATGTCCCTACAAAGGACATGAACTCATCATTTTTTATGGCTGCATAGTATTCCATGGTGTATATTTGCCACATTTTCTTAATCCAGTCTATCATTGTTGGACATTTGGCTTGGTTCCAAGTTGCAACCTACTCATCTGACAAAGGGCTAATATTCAGAATCTACAATGAACTCAAACAAATTTACAAGAAAAAAACAACCCCATCAAAAAGTGGGTGAAGGACATGAACAGACACTTCTCAAAAGAAGACATTTATGCAGCCAAAAGACACGTGAAAAAATGCTCACCATCACTGGCCATCAGTGCAAATCAAAATGCAAATCAAAATGCAAATCAAAGTGCAAATCAAAGTGCAAATCAAAGTGCAAATCAAAATGCAAATCAAAACCACAATGAGATACCATCTCACACCATTTAGAATGGCAATCATTAAACAGTCAGGAAACAACAGGTGCTGGAGAGGATGTGGAGAAATAGGAACACTTTTACACTGTTGGTGGGACTGTAAACTAGTTCAACCCTTGTGGAAGTCAGTGTGGCGATTCCTCAGGGATCTAGAACTAGAAATACCATTTGACGCAGCCATCCCATTACTGGGTATATACCCAAAGGACTATAAATCACGCTGCTATAAAGACACATGCACACGTATGTTTATTGCGGCATTCTAGATACTTTTTTGACATATTAACAATGTAATCCAAGAAGCACTTGAGACATATCACAGCTTATTTCCAACCATGACTTGGAGCCAGATGGCCTTGCCAGTGACTATGTTCTCATGGAGCATATATACTCATTTGTTTACTTTTTTCATAAGTTGGTTTAAGGTTTCTCATGATTCTTATATATTTATTTTTATCTGATTGTTTTGCAAGTCTTTTATCTCCTCCTGTACCAATGTACAGTTTTCACAAATGCTTGAATCACTTTCTTGGTTTAGAACGGCTACTTTTGCAGAGGGCTTGACTGGAAGTGTATGTCTGTTTCTGTAGGTCTGTCTGTGTTTGTGTATGCACCATTTTTACTCAGACATGTTTGTTTTTTACGCAGAGAAATATAATAAAGTGGACTTTTGTGTGTGTGTATGTTTGAATTTGTTAATCAGACTTCATACTCTCAAATCAAGAGTGTCAGTGTAGCTTCTCAAAACAATGTCAATTCACATATCTTGGTGGCCATGTATATATTTAATCATTAAAAGTTCCAGTATCATTTTCTCTTGTTGATGGTGTCAGCAAAAAATGTCAGAAACAAAAGTTGTCAGTCAGCTCCCATCCCTGTGGTCAGTAGAACCCCAGGCCCTAAAACTGTGGAAACCGAATGGCACCTGACACATTGAAATTCGAAAAACCCCCTTAATTATGTAGACCTCAAGATGACTTGTAGCATGGTCCTTGTCTCCTACATCAGAGATTTTTAATTGAAAATGAGAAAAGTATGAACAGAATAGCCTTTTTTCTTAGTGTTGACTCAGATTTCAAGCCAAATTAATATTTTCCTTAGTTGCTAGAACCATTTCTTGATGATATGTAGCTATGGCAATAAATCTAAGCTGTCTGGAGATGGATAATTTTTAAATTTATGTTTGAAGACATCTCAGTTTTTTTTCTTATTAGGAAATATATCCTTTTGTGCATTGTAGAAGACCTACCTTATGTTGTGATATTGCAGTAAAGAGAGGAACTGAGAGTTAGAAGGTGAATAAAAGAGTTAATGTATGAATTTATACCTTTTGTCAATTTAATTCATCCAGGAAGGCAGTATGATAGGTATTACTGTATGAATTGCAAATTTTGGGACTATCTCTGGTTAAGGGCTATGTTTAATGAAAGAGTAAAGAACTCCAAGTTTTAAGGTAGTAGTTTCCTGGGAGAAAATAGATTTATGGCAAATGCTTACATGATGATGTAACTATGGTCTTAGGACAGTCACTCCAGCTATACTAGTCAGAGCCCTAACTCATGAAAAATAATGACGGACCTTTAGGAATTAAGAAAAAACATTAAATTACAATTGTTCTGAACAAGATTCAGTAGATATTAATTTTTTTATAAACAGTTGGAAAAATGTTTAATGTCAGATGTACATAAAGTAATATTTAGTATATGATATAGAGACCATATTAAATAATATATAACATATATGTATTAGATAATTCTGTAATGTTTAGTTAGTTTGAAAGTAGAAGGTCATAATGGGTGGGAATAACAATTCTTATTTTCACATGATATTTTTCAGGATAAATAGTAATATTACTATTGATAGGAAAATAATTTCATTATTTTACTCTTGCAGAATGTATGACCAGGGAATTCCCACTGAAGTCAGTTGGAACTGGTACAAAAGAAAGACAACTCTTTGATAGATTTTTCGTCCCTTGAGGTCATGCAAGGAGTGCTATCCATTCTTCACTTAAGTTGATTAGCTACAATGGAAAGAGAATATTTTCTCTCTGGAAAATTAGAAACTAATCTTTCTGTTGAAATTCTCAATTTTTCTCAGTGACACATAATTATGTTTTATTGCCAATTGTGAGGAAGAGGACAGATTAGCAATTAAAAGAGTAGAAGTTGCCAGGCCGGTGACTCACGCCTGTAATCCTAGCACTTTGGGAGGCCAAGGAGGGTGGATCACCTGAGGTCAGGAGACCAGCCTGGCCAACACGGCGAAACCCCGTCTCTGCTAAAAATACAAAAATTAGCTGGATGTGGTGGCGGGTGCCTAAAATCCCAGTTATTAGGGAGGCTGAGACAGGAGAATTGCTTGAACCCAGAAGGCAGCAGTTGCAGTGAGCTGAGATCGCACCGCCGCACTCCAGCCTGTGCTACGGGAGCGAGACTCCATCTCAAAAAAAAAAAAAAAAAAAAAAGGTAGAAGTATTTAAATGGTTAACAATGCCAGTGTCGTTTACTGGAAAAGCAAATAAGACATGTTCCTCTGAAGAAAAATATTTTTAGGCCGGGCGCAATGGCTGACGCCTGTAATCCAAGCACTTTGGGAGGCTGAGGCAGGCGGATCACCTGAGGTCAGGAATTTGAGACCATCCTGGCCAATGTGGCGAAACCCCGTCTCTACTAAAAATACAAAAATTAACCGGGTGTGGTGGTGGGTGCCTGTAGTCCCAGCTACTCGGGAGGCTGAGGCAGACAGAATTGCTTGAACCTGGGAGGTGGTGGAGGTTACAGACAGCCGAGATTGAGCCACTGCATGCCTGCCTGGATGACAGAGCAAGACTCCATCTCGAAAAGAAAATAATTAATAATAATATCTTGGGTTCATTAATGAAACTTTTTTTTGCACATAGTTTAAATCATTTATGACAATTTAAAAATTGTTGATATTTACTGGAAAATGAATTGGATTATTTGGAAGTTTCTTGGTCTAAAGGCTACTCATGACCAAAATTTACCCGTGACCTAGTTACTTATATGGGTCCCAGGCATAAAAATTTTGTACATTGAATTTTTTTTCTTGTTAAACAAAGGATATCTTAAAAGTTAAGATAAAAAAATGTGGCTAGAAGGTCTAAGTTCTCCAAACAAGAAATTTTGACACAGTATCAGGGGAGCATACTGAGGATAAACATAGAGTTACTACATATTTTTAGTCATATTTTAGCAACTGCATTTTATATAAAAACAATCATATGTTATCATAACTTTTTTAAAGAAAAACTCTACATTTCTGAAGACATAGCTTATTATAAAGTTTCTACTTCCTTTTGAAATTGAGCATTTCTATTATACAGGATATTTTCAGTGATGAACTAAAATTATAGTTCTTCAATGGCTCTTATTATTGTAATATTTTTCTCAGTTCCACACTGATATTATCTATGTTCTTGTCGAAGGGCAAGTTTTTCTACAAGTCTCAAAGTTGCATTTACTAATATTAGTAAAGTTTCTAGTCATTATAAACCATGTGATTAAATAAGACCCAAATCACTCTTATAATGTAAGATTCCACAGAAATGTCCAAGATTGTTGGTCAGAATTTTATGTTAGCATTAATGTATAAAATTCTTAATTATATAAGTCCATCTCAGAGATACCCTTGTTATAGTTGCATGCTTAAAATTTGAACCCGGCAATTCTATTGGCATTTCCTATGTCTCTTTTTATTTTGGATTAATTGCACATTTCGTGTTCCTATTTTTCATTTCTTTGAAATGAAATGAACTATGTTGATAAAAAGATGCTACTTGAAATTTACTTTGATACCTTTAGATTTTAAACATTTTAACAAAATATAAAGCAATACTTTAAATTTACATTGTCATCTTTTGTTTATGAGTTTAGATTACGTGGCATCTTGCCTTACAGTATCTCTGGGAGGAAGGAAACAAGCAAAATTATTTCCTTGAATTTATAGATGATGAAGACATCAAGACTCAGCCCATAACTGCTACATATTTCCTGTGGTACTGAATTTTTCGATTCAGTTATTTTGTCTGCCTTTCTTCTGGTTTATGTGCCAGACATGGAAGTACATCAATGTATTTGTAGAACTAAGCAAACCAATATGAACTGAAATATAGGTGGTCTGGAAAGCAACCTCGGGCGTTTGCAGTTATGTCACTACTGGCAGGTGGGAATGCCTATATATGAGCAATTCTTGGATAAACTCAAAAGACAGTGAGTTTCAGAGTGGGATTGGCATGGGACAGTTCTAATTAATAATTGTAAAGTGAAATAAACATGTTTTGGGATAAATTCCAGGAGACTGTCACAAAATATGTGAACAGGAAGAATCAGATCAATGTCACTGGATGCTAGTAGAATGTAATGCTATATATAAAAAAGATAACTCAGGTGAGGGGGGTGAGGGATAAAAGACTACACGCTGGGAACAGTGTACACTGCTCAAGTGATGGGTGCACCAAAATCTCAGAAATCACCAATGAAGAATTTATTCATGTAACCAAACACCACCTCTTCCCCCAAAACGTATTGAATTACAAAAAACAAAGATAAACCCAAAGAAACTACATGTAAGTCAACTTTGAATTATCTACAATGATTATCTAGAAAAGTTGAAAAGGGTCCTTACAAATTGTTTGCTGATGTTATGATTTTAAAACAAAGGCCAGAAGGGAAAATGATGCTATCAAAGTTGCTTTGGGAAGACGAAAAATCTTTATGCCTCTTCCTTGCATCTAGATATGAAGAATGGTCAGAGACATTCTTGGGTATAGTAATGCCCGAGAGAAATGAACTAAAATTAGAGCTCTTCAGTTTGGAAATATTAGGTTTAAAAAGAGGGGTCATGATGGAAATACATAAAATAAGGAAAGATATATGGTGTAACAGTGGAAATTCTCACTACATTCAAAAAGAGTCCACATAGTGTGCAGAAAGCAAAGGTTATTTTAAAGATTCTTTAACATAAAAAATGTAAAGCATATTAAAGAAAATAGAATAAAAACCTGGGTTATTCAGACTTGGATTTAATGTTAGCCCCATAAGTAATTAATACCAATCGAAAGCAAACATAATCAGATACTTAATAGGACTGGCAGAAACTTTCACTTCTGTTCACTAGGTCAAATTCAATACAACTCAACCCATATATTAAGCATCTGCTTTTTGCCAGACCTTCTTCTCAGAACTGGGATACAGCCTTAGACAAAAGTCAATCCCCACTCTCAGGAGGAGAGAGAGAGAGGCAATAAACAATTGAATCACATTTTATAATGTTCGGTGAGATAGAGGACCATGAGGAAAAATAAAGCAGGCAAAGTTGGTAGAGTTGAAATAGTGTGCACACACATGCTATTTCATAAAGAGTGATGGGGAAGGTGAACTTTGATTGGAGACTTGAGAGAAAGGAATGAGCTTCCAGTACTGAGTCGAGTCTGCAGTACCTATGAGGTTAGTATTATAGGAAGCCAGAAGAGGACAGCAGAGAGCTGGGGAGCAGAAGAGGCACTGTCATACCTGTAGAACCTGCTGCTCTTGGAATCTGTTGGATTCCCACGACTATGGAAGCCTTCGGGAACAGAATTGTGGAAATAAACTATAGTGTGTGAGCCACAGAAGAGAGTTGCGGTAAGACATGGCCACGACATAATTTGTATATGCCTGGAGGAGAAAGGCCTGCAGAAAGGAAAGGTTAGGCAGGAAACTGAAACAGGTAAAATGGGGAAGCTGTCAGGGGATACAGATAACTCCAATCAGAATTATCCCTGTAGCCAAGGGCTTGATGAGACTCCATCTGTAGCTCATTAATGTGGTTTCCAGAACAGCAGTTTGGGGGTGTTTGAGGATGATATGAGTCACTTTGTTCCCTTCCATAATAGCAGAGTTGGGTTTGTGTTTTCTATGTCTTTCCACATTCTTGAATTAGAAAGATCAAGAGGCAGAGAAGTAGAACCAGTTTCATCGTCGTACTCAACTTCTTCTATTGACAGAATGAGCTTCCAGGCTCATTGAAATGTTTCCCCCCTCCTCCCATCCTCCTTTCTTTCTGTTGGTTCCTGTAGCTTTGTGGCTTTGTTTACAGATTAAGAAATAACGGAGGAAAAGCCATATTCCTCCTTGTTACCTGTAACAAATCTAAGTTGAGGTTATTGGCATTAATCCCTGCCTGCCCCTGGTCCCTGAATGTTAAGGTAAAGCAACAAAAGTTTTATCTAGAGTCTTAATAACAAAAAGAATGCTTTTTTAACTGTATCTTTATGCAGTTTTGGCTGTGGGAGTAGTAACCGTTGTTTTTCATTTGATCCCATGTCAAACATCATAGTATTTTGTTTCCTATTTTCTTATGTTCAGTTTATTATTACTTTTAGTTCAGAAAGTCTGTTTCGCTATATTTTATAAATCCTTTCAATGAACATGCTTTCTTTCCTCCTTGGTTATGCCTTTAATGACATGTTTTTGCCTCCTCTGATGCTTGAGTAACTGGAATCAGAAGCTGCATAAGACAGCTCTACCATAATCACTTTGAGTTCAATAAGGAAGGGGACCTTTACAGGCAACTTTTTTCCTGTTTTCTTAACGGGATTAAGAAGCTCAGCTCTTTAAATTCTTGCATATAACATTGACATTTCCAGGGTGTGTTTGGACCAGGGAGTTCAAAGAGAAGGAATAAAAAAGAAAAGCCAATATGACTTTGTTTTTTACCTTGCTGGAGGAACTGTTTGTGCAAATCGCTTGTAAGCTTATTGACCTGAATCTTTGACTCCTTGTTTTCTCTGGATTTGGCTGGAGTGGAGACACTGATGGAGCACTGATAGGGCTGATTGAACAGCCCCCAGCTTTGCTTGGCAGGAACCTCCCTTCCCTTCTCCGCCACCTCCCCCTCCCTCCACATGACATTATTGTTCCTTGGCAGAGTCTCTGTTTTCCTGGATTCAGTACTTCTTCTTTTTCTTGAAATTTATTTTAAAATCATTAGTTTTTCTTAGGTAAATCATATAGCCATGCAAAATGAGAAGTAATACTTTTTAGAATGTAAAATTACCCACTAGCGTCCTATAGGCCGGGGCGGTGGCTCACACCTGTAATCCTAGCACTTTGGGAGGCTGAGGCTAGCAGATCAAGAGGTCAGGAGTTCGAGACCAGCCTGGTCAACATGGTGAAAGCCTATCTCTAAAAATACAAAAATTAGCCAGGTGCAGTGGTACACGCCTGTAGTCCCAGCTACTCTGGAGGCTGGGGCAGGAGAATTGCTTGAACACGGGAAGAGGAGGTTGCCATGAGCCGAGATCATGCCACTGCACTCCAGCCTGGGCAACACAGTGAGACTCCACCTGAAAACAAAAAAATAGTGTCCTATAAGTGCTTTTATCTCATGAGATTGAAAAAATATATACCTTATGACCTTGTGGCATCACTCTTTTATAGCCATCTTAAAAGTCCCAAAACATGGTTTTTGTTTGGAATGAGATTTTTTTTTAAAAAACCACAATTGTTGGAAAAATGGGAGAGCATGTGAAGGAACTCTGTTCTTATGAGAGTAAACATTTTCTTAGTTTTGATGGAATCGGAAGGTATACAAGTTTGCTTCATGACTCAGTGTTCCATGTAAGGGTCAGATAAAGCTTTGTCTACTTACCTCATCTCTCATTTCAGATGTATCATCATAACAATTGCAACCAAATTAAAGTGATTAATTTTATACAACGTTTGAAATGACCCATGGTCATTTATATAAGTAATATATGATAATATGTACTACTGTTTAGCATATGACAAACTAAATTCATTCTTTCTGTGAGCTGACCAACAGATCTCAACTGTGCAGTCTGCCAAAGATATTTTTGAGGCATATTAAACTTGATAAAAAGCTCTTAATCTTCGCACATAAATGTAGATTTTCTTATTAATATGTAAAATTTTTCACAATGTTTTTGTTATCATTTGAGAAGCAACAGGCAATATTAAAGTGTTTGCCCATCCATTACCTGATGGGATATCTTTATCTCTGGTAGGCCTAAACATAGACTGTGTAATGGGAAATGTAGAAAGCTGTGGTGCGATGAATTTAATTATAGTAATAAACTCAGCCACTTTTTGTTGTTCTTAAAAGGTCAAGTAAAAATAACTGAATGTGTTGCACCAATAAAGTAAATACTGATAAAGGATGCAGATTGCTGTTTCAGCTTCTTTTTTGTCATTCAGTGAGATTCCTGAGATTGGCATTAGGGCTATATGCCAATTATAATAATTTTAATAATGGTAATAACAACGTCCATTTGCTGACTGCTCCCGAAAGTCAGACATCTTCCTGTGTATGTATCATCTCTAATCAGCTTACTGTCCTACACGGTAGATGCTGTTTTTGCCTGTGACTTCCAGAGGCTCAGCAACTTGGCCAAAGTCAACAAAACTACTAAAGACTAACACAAAATTAAAACTTGCATTATTGGTGCTTAATAAAAATAGAGAACTAATTCTGCTTCCTGATGTCCACTATGATATAACTCTTGTAGAAAGAGGGAGAGGAAAACATCTGAAGAAGGTTAGATATATGAAGTATGAAGCTCACTTATTCAAGGTATTTTTAACTGGGCATTTTCTAATAAACACTTATTGTACATGACGTGTCAGTCAAAAATAAGGGTGCTTACAAAACCAAATAAACAAAAAGGCTAACGTAAATGAATTAGGGATGTTCTTAAAATATTTCTATCTTTTGGTACTTCTTTAAAGACTCTATCAATATAAACCATTTTGTAATAAGGGGAGTTGAGGTTTTGATATAATGTAAGGGGCTATATTGAAAGCATGTTAGTCTCATTATACTAACTGAAATTATATTACCTTGTTTTAAAAACATTCAATAAGCTACAGTTTCTCACTGCCTGTTTCTTATGATGTTGCTTTCAGGTAATTTAAAAGAGTGAGGACACACCAAAATGTGTGTATTTGGGCAGAAGCCAGTAATAAATGGCAGGAATGTTTACAAATCCATCAAAACTATTTGGATAAGAGCTTCAGGCTTGTAGAAATGTTTGCAAAGTGAACTCTTTAAAATAGTTTGACCTCAACACAAAATAAGACTAAATAAAAAATGAAGAAAGGAAGGAAGGAAGAGGGGAAAAGGGCATTGTTTGCAGGGAAAGCTCTGGGCACTGTGAAAACTTTTCACTTTTCTGAAGGAAATGCAGTACAACAGATGGTAAGAGTGGAAGTGAGATAAACATAGGAACTGGAAAAGTAAGCAATGCATTCTAACAGGTTCTGTATCAAAGATCTGGAGAAGTAGAAAGATTAGACAAGGAACGGTTCTGAAACCTGACAGTGGCTGTATCTTACCAAGTCTTAGCACGTAGCAGAGATGGAAAGTGGAATTGCACAGACAGTAGGCTGTGATTATATTTTTCTGACAGAAAGGAAGGTCTCTTTCAGGATTATTTTTAATGATATAAATTTATCAAGCTGGAAATCTATCATACAGATATATAAAACACTTTGCTTACTATGTATTTAACAATGTGATTTGATGTAATTTCTATTGTTGCTATATGATTAGCTCAAGACACTGTATTTTAGGTCTTATGTAAACTGTAATTTTTTTCAATGCAAATTATGGCCCAGGCAAGTTAACCAATACTGAGAACCTATGTTACCTGTTTCTGGTAAGCATGGATATGTATGTGTGGCCGTATGTGATCATGCATGTATAGAGGCAGAAAGAGGACTACATAAAGAATTTTCTCATTTCTTAAAGATACAGTGACCTAAAAAAAAAAAAAAAAAAAAGATACAGTGACCTAAGAAGGAGTGACCTAAGAAGGGAAAGAAAACGTGCACAAGTTAGACAAGGATATATATATATATATGGAAATAGTGTCAAACTTGGGCTGATTAAGGAAACAATGCATTCACTCCCAAGCTTCCTTATGGTAATGTGCCTCATTCTAATGTGAAACCACTCACCAGCACACATCTGCCTCATTTAATCTGTGCATTCTGTACTCCTATATTCTGTATTGGTGGCTGACTCCTAAAGGGAATACCAAAATACAATAACCTTTAACGAGAAACAACAATTCTACAAAAATGCAAAGTGATATTAAAAAAAATGGACAAGGAAAGTAGCTTATATGCTAAGGAAAACCCAACTCAGATGTGTTTTATTTACAATATTGGCAGTTGTGTTGGGTGACTTTTAAGGTGCCCCTAAAAATATCAAATTATTAATAAAAGGAATATATATTAAAAATTATGTAGTATGCATCTTATTTTCACACTTAACATTGTCAAATGTATTAGATGTATTCATTCTCCTTTTTAGTTTATTTCACAATTGTTTAATTATTTTTCTAGCAAATGATAGACCTAGGACAGTTCAAAACAGTGTGGGACAATTGGATAATTCAAATAAATATTGGGTATTGCTTCAGAATTCTGAGGCTCGTTTGACAGGGGTTTCTGAACACCTGAGCACTGGGGCAGTACCGTTTATCTGAGAAAGATATTTCTGACCTTTACTATGGTTACTATGAGGTTAATGAAGCTTAAACTTCAAAACTCCTCACTTGGACAGACTCCTCCCAAGGCCCTGTACCTAATTTTTTAGGTGGGACTTTGAATTCTTTTTCTTAAGGAGGCCCCCTGAATTGTATAAGTTTTGGTCCCCACCAAGCCTGAATCAACCCCTTTTAGTACCTGTAAGTATTAGTGATCTTCAAAGGAGACAACCAGGATCAAGAATGTTAAGTTTGTTTTCAACTTCCTAATTTGTTGGAAAACCAAACAGATTCACAAAAAGAGTTTGTGTTTATATTAGATACCTGAATTCCAAATCTATTATCATTATAGGATAAGTTACCCTTTGCCTAAAGAGACCACAGATATTCATGAAAAGCCTGATTTTGAAAGTGCTATGCTAAAAAATGAAGAGAGAGGGAAAGAATTTCTACATTTCTGAAACTCTGGAAAATGCTGTGGGTATTATCTATGTTTTTCTGGTGTTATCACCAGCAGCCGAGAACCTGTTGCTGGCACTGAGGGAGGAGATGCTGTTGGAAGACCTTGTAGTAAAAATAGTCTGAATGCGTCTTGTGATAACTTATTTGGGACTATCTCTGGTGTTGGAAGCTAGATGTGCATCTGAGTTAGAAGGAGGCTGATGGGACCTAGAATACTCTTTTTTTTCCCAGAGATGTGGAAACTCTGTTAGGATTAGGTGCAGCTGTAACAATAGGTTCCCAGAAGTGGCCACAGGACTCTTTGGCTTGTATCCCATTGTCCACAACTTTTTTTTTTTTTTTTTTTTTTGAGATGGAGTCTCACAATGTCGCTCAGGCTGGAGTGCAATGGAGCGATCTCGGCTCAGTGCAACCTCTGTCTCACGAGTTCAAGCGATTCTCCTGCCTCGGCCTCCTGAGTAGCTGGGACTACAGGCGCCCCCCACCATGCCTGGATAATTTTTTTTTTGTATTTTTAGTAGAGACTGGGTTTCAGCATGTTAGTCAGGCTGGTCTCAAACTCCTGACCTCAGCTGACCCGCCCACCTTGACTTGCCAAAGTGCTGGGATTACAGGCATGAGCCACCATACCTGGCCCACAACTTATTTTTATGATGTGGTCCATGCTAAAAGAGAAGCCTCTGTTTTGTTGTCAAGTGGCCATATGCCCAACTCTAAATTATGTTACTATGGAGGGTTTTCAGATTATATAAAATGCATAGCTTTTATTTGCTTTGCTTGGTTATTAGAATAATTAATGAATGAAAGCATAATGGCAGTCAGTACATTGAACATTCCTGCATTAGCTAATCCAGCAAATATTTATTGAACACCTGCTATGTCAGACATGTGAGACATGCTGTGGATACAATGGTAAGTAAACACAGGGAAGGTCCTGGATGTCATAGAATTTACCTTATAGTGGGGAGGCAGACATTAATAAAATAATCACGCAAATGGTTCAGGGTGGTTTGATCTAGTGAGGAAGGTCAGAGAAAATGTCTGTAAGAATATGACTCTTGGCCAAGCATGGTGGCTCACACCTGTAATCCCAGCACTTTGGGAGGCCAAGGTGGGAGGATTGCTTGAGCCCAGGAGTTTGACACCAGGTCGGCAACATAGGGAGACCTCATCTCTATAAAAAACAACAAACAGAAAACCTAGCGGGGCATGGTGGTGCATACCTGTGGCCCCAGCTACTTGGGAGGCTAAGATAGAAGAGTTGCTTGGGCCTGGGAGTTTGAGGCCACAGTGAGCCATGATAGTACCATACCACTGTTCAGACTGGGTGACAGAGCAAGACTCTGTCTCAGAAGTAAAAAAAAAACAAAAGAAAAAGAATGTGACCCTTAAGCTGGAATAGAAGTTGGCGAGGCATTAACTCGGCAAAAAAGAAGTCATAGAGTTTCAGGTAGAGGGAACAGCATTTGAGCGACACCAGCCTGGTGAGCATACAAGGAGAGCAATAGAGACGGGTGTGAGTTGGGCCAGAGAGACCAGGAAGGTCAATGATCATAAGGCTAAGGACAGGAAATAGTAGAGGCAAGGCATAAAGAGGAAGATAAATGTTCTGAAAGCTGAAATATGAAATTGCAAATCTGAGCTTTCCATAAGCCATAGTAGAGAGAGAAAATGGAAGAGGAAGATAATTCCAGTGATCAAGCAGGAGGAAAAAACAGGATTTGTCAGGAGAAAGAAATGTTAGTCCTTATTTGTGAGCTCTGAGAGTCATTCATCATTAGAGTGTTTGAACTAGTGTTATATAAAGGGCATTCAGATATGGAACGATGCCTTTGTTAGGCCTAGAATATGCTTTCTCTATTGGCTACTTCTCCAGCCTTAGCATTTTGAATGTGTAGCTTAAATAAAGTCCTATTTAATAATACAATGGAACACTTTGATAATGAGTGATTGCTTACAAATAATATTCTTAAATAAACACAGAGGCCGACAAACAGAAGGGATAGTGGTTTCTTGCTAGCAGAACAATAGAATTGTGATTGGGTTATAGTACAGAATATCCTCATTTAGAGACCATAAGGTGTTACTGTGTCTCTTCTTTGGAACAAGAAATGTCTTAGCTATTTAGAATCTTCCTCTGATGGGAATGATATTAGTTACAGTGAGACTTTTTGAAGGGAAGGTAGGGGAAGGGATAATAAAAATTATTTAAATATAAGCTTTGAAATATAAATTTTAGAAACATCATTTAAAATAGAATGTTGGACTGGGTGCAGTGGCTCATGCCTGTAATCTCAGCACTTTGGGAGGCTGCAGCAGGAGGATCACTTGAGGCCAGGAGTTTGAGACTAGCCTGGGCAATACAGTGAGACACTTATATCTACAAAACATAAAAATAATTAGGTGGGCATGGTGGCTTGGGCCTGTTGTTCTAGCTACTTGAGGCTGAGGCAGGAGGATTGCTTGAGCCCAGGAGTTCAAGGTTACAGTGAACTGATTGCATTGCTGCACTCCAGCTTTGGCAAGACTCTGACTCAAAAGAAAAAAAAAAAATAGAATGCCTTGAATGCCTTATTTTCCCACACTTGCTTATGTATCTCACCCTTTCATGTGCTCGTTGAGAGAAATAATGAAGAATAAAATTATCGAGAGATATACCGATTAAAAGTTGTCTTATTTTATCTCGTGGAAATTTCCCTTATGCATCAAATCTTCAGTGAACTTAAACTTTGAGAAAAACTCTTTTCACATGGAGGATAATATTGATAGCAGGGATAAATGTTCAGTACTGTGTTCAGTAATTCAATGTTCTTTCTTCCTCAGTTATCAATACTTTAATTGTGACTTTTACATGATGTCGATAAACATAAACATTCGTATTTTCAATATTTTCCCCTTACTAGCTATGATGAAGCACTACAAATGGCAGTAGTCATGCATTAACTATAGAAATTGAGGCTGGGCACGGTGGCTCACGCCTGTAATCTCAGCACTTTGGGAGGCCGAGGCGGGCGGATCATAAGGTCAGGAGATCGAGACCATCCTGGCTAACACGGTGAAACCCCATCTCTACTAAAAATACAAAAAATTAGCCGGGCATGGTGGCGGGAGCCTGTAGTCCCAGCTACTCAGGAGGCTGAGGCAGGAGAATGGCGTGAACCCGGGAGGCGGAGCTTGCAGTGAGCCGAGATCACGCCACTGCACTCCAGCCTGGGAGGCACAGCGAGACTCCATCTCAAAAAGAAAAAAGAAATTGAGTTTCTTCTCAACATGACAGTGTTAGCCCTGGGCCACTGTTATCAACTGTTTCAGGATTGTTTCCTCATCTGCGGTCCTCAGATGTATAGCCAAATAAATGTGGGTTCTAGTCTTTTGATTTGCTTAATCTTTCATATTAAGGAGTCTGAAGCTACTGTCAAAATAATAACATTTTGTCAGATAGGAAAGCCCCAAATAAGTTACAAAGAAGTCACATGCATTTTTAAAAAATAATTGTATATTGAATATAACTATCCAGAAGATGGGAAAACTCCACATTTTATTATACATAAGTAGTAAGTCAAAGGGACACCTGAGTTAGAAACCAGGATAGGAATCCACAAACATAATGAGTCTATTCTTTTCAAACAGTTGAAATTCTTAATTTTTTTTTAAATTTTTTTTTAGGTATTGCCATAAAGGGAACAGCTGCATGTTTTTATTTTTGTTCCTGGAGATAAAATCGTGTCTATAATTTGTTAACATAGAGTTAATTTAACATGACATTTCTGTTTGGATAATCTATAACCAAACAATTGTTTTAAGTTACACAATATTGTGAGGCTATTAGGCAAAGCAAACACAAACTGAATCTTAAACTTTAATGTCCTCGCCCTTCAGTATGAGCTGCAGTTTTCTGTTTTTGACTGTTACAGTCCTTTAACCAAAGCTATCTTGTCTGATGATAAAACCATAAGTGTATGAAGCTCACACATTTTTCATCTCTTTTATGACCTTATCTTTCATGAGCTGCTTCTGTGAAGGTATCCTAACTATAGGAAGCACCTGGAAAACATATGTGATATCTATTCTCTGATAAGCAGTTGTGAACAAGAAAGTAGATCTGTCACTTCTGAACTGTTCATTGTTAAAAAATACTTTGATGATTTAGCTGATTGCAAAATACATTATAGGGATGACTAACAGCTACAGTAACACTCCTAGTCAAGAAAGTTCAATAGTTATATTGTACAAGAATTTCTATAAGAGGTTAATATTGATAGGAACTACATGGATTAAAAGAGCAAGGTTGAGAAGGGCTGTTTGCTTGCATGACTGCTTTCAAACACTGCTGCTATTCTGTGCTGAAAAAGTGACTGTCTCGGAATGTGGCAAATCTTTAATTTCTACAGAAGTATTTAACTTTCAGTGAAAAGGTGTTTGTTTGCGGTTTTTAAATTATTTTTGCCTGGCGAGTGGAGCCACTACTTTTACCACCTTACCAACAATACCTAAGATGGTATTTAAAGATTCTGTTTCATGTGTTTCAAAGACTATATTCAAGTGCATTTCCCCGAGCCATTTATGCTACGCATTATATTGCTCAATAACACCTTCAATTTCCTCCTGTAGGACTCTCATTGATTCTGAAACCTAGACTAAGAAAAATGGAAAGGCCCACAAAATACGTATGCTGTCTTTTAAAAGAGTAACAAAAGAGTTTAATCTTGCAACAGAAAACCATTAACTTCATAGCCATAATTTTAGAAATATTATAGATTTTGTTACTGCTTGACATTTATTCCATTTCATCATTTTATGAATTGGTCGCTGGATATATATATAGTGGTTATCCCATTAAATATGTTTACGCTTTGCTGAAAATACACTGAAATTTCTATTTAAAAGTATATGAATAAAAAATTTAGAAAGTAAATGAATGGATGTCAAATGACTTCCTAGCTCTTTCTGTAATTCTCTTCTTGGCATCCTTTTTCTGTCTTCCTTTCCTCTTCCTACCAACACAGCTCGTGAAGCAGTATCTTGACAAACTTGTCATTATTATCTTGCTATTAATTATTCATTCCAGTTTTCCTAAGCTACTCTAGAGTACTGATTTCAAACATAGAATCAAAAATGGATAGAAGTAAAAAAAAATGTTGGTCAATAAAGTCAATTTCATTTAAACTAGGAAGAAGCTTGGGTTAATATGAAAATAAAATTATATTTATAACTTTTTCATGAGAATAAATATATTGGAAGGAAAGAAGCAAGTCTCTATTGTGAGAAAAAAATAGTTTCTTAAAAGTAATTCAAAGATTTCATATTTGATTAAATTATTTTAATCACTTATTTTTCATTAGTAAAAAGCATTAAAAAATGAAGTATGTCAAAATATTACCATAAAAATAAGAACTAGTTTTCTGAGATAAAGTTAGAAGATGAAGGGTCTAAAAGTTGGAAAATTATGACATTTTATTTATTAAATAGAAAGAATGTGCTGAAAGCAATTAATTAGCAAATGTAATGATATTGTAGTAAGTTATGGTAAAAAGAATGAAACTAAAATCTAATTTTTTAAGTGCTCAGTGAGCAATGGTAATTGATTAACATTTGTATGTAGTTGATTTTTCTAAGTGCCAAGTAAAATAGTAAACCTTAGGGAAAAAATAGTGCTTATGAAGATCAAATCCGTTAAACATTTTATTTTAATATGCAAGCGGCTGGGCATGGTGGCTCACACCTGTAATCCCAGCACTTTGGGAGGCTGAAGCAGGCTGGTCACCTGAGGTCGGGAGTTCAAGACCAGCCTGACCAACATGCAGAAACCCCGTCTCTACTAAAAATACAAAATTGACCGGGCATGGTGGTGTGTGCCTGTGGTCTCAGCTACTTGGGAAGGCTGAAGCAGGAGAATCGCTTGAACCCTTGAGGCAGAGGTTGTGGTGAGCCAGGATTGAGCCATTGCACTCCAGCCTGGGCAACAAGAGCGAAACTCCGTCTCCAAAAAAAAAAAAAAAAATTATGCAACCATAATGAAGAAATGGGACTTAAACATGATAAGGAGAAAGCAGCTGTCAGATCACATCCTGCTGTCTCTGTTGCTTGCCATGTAGTCAACTTCATGGTAATGTCCTAATAAGTTAGGGGCATGGTCTTTGGAGTCAGACTAACTTGACATCAAATCCTGGTTCTGCCACTTACTAGTAATGTGCCTGGGCATCTTTCCACATCTCTCCCCCTTGGTTCATTTTTCTGAACTATAGGAATATTAATACATGGCAGAGCTGTTGATGTGATGTTTATAAAACATTTAGCAATATACGAAGTGCTGAGTAGTGCTTAAGAGATGATAGCCATGTTTAGATTTAATATAGAATCTGGTCTTGATGACATGATCTATACCTTATTCATCTCTATGATTTCAGTGTTTTGCATATAGCAGATATTGAAATGAATATGAATTAAATTCTGATCCATTCTGTTTTCTACATCCAAATTTATCATTTCGTATGAGATTATTTTGTTTTAGTCATCTTTCCTTTTTTATTTGCATTCTTTCTTTAAGAAAAGATTAAATAATTAGAAAGTTTAAACTATTCTTTCCTCTCCAGATTTTTTTATTAATGTGATATGTATTGCATACCCCTTACTTAGTTTTACAAGTAGCTTAAAATATGTGCAAAATGTAATTTATTTTGAGCTGTTAAATGTGTATACTTAACTACTTTTGTAGTGCTTCTTTAAATATTCGACAATACTTATTTTCAGTATCTCCAATTATTTGTAATGAATGAAACAAATTGGAGCAAATCATCCAATGAATCTAGGTTATCAATATTCAGTATTGCTACCAGGTTGAAATCTAAGTTCTACAGTTCTGATTTGGCAGTTAAGTGACATTTAATGAAAGTTTTTTAATCATATGAAACTACTAGTTCAATCAACCCCTTAATAGGTTGAATTACAATATTTTCATCTTGCCATTTTCTTTTTCTGTCAGATACTGGATGAGAATGATCAGGGGTAAATTTGGCATATACTGAATGAAGGAAAGGACTTCACTCGGTCAGCCATTAGACAGTTGAAGTACTTTTTAGCATCTTAAAACGTCTTCTGGATTATACTCTTACATCATTGAGTTATCTAGTTTCACCACCTTCAAGCTGCCGTGTTTCCTGCCCAATAACTTAATTACCATAATCTTTTTCCTATGGGACTCTTTGGGAAGGTGGCTGCCATTTTTAATGTTAAAAATTGTTTCTGGCCGGGAGTGGTGGCTCACGCCTGTAATCCCAGCACTTTGAGAGGCCCAGGTGAGTGGATCATCAGAGGTCAGGAGTTCGTGACCAGCCTGGCTAACATAGTGAAACCCCATCTCTACTAAAAATACAAAAATTAGATGGGCATGGTGGTGCGCATCTGTAATCCCAGCTACTCAGGAGGCTGCGGCAGGACAATTGCTTGAACCCAGGAAGTGGAGGTTGCAGTGAGCCAAGATCGTGCTACTGCACTCCAGCCTGGCAGGGCGAGACTCTGTCTCCAAAAAAAAAATAATAATAATTAAAATAAAAAGTTGTTTCTAGTCATGTAGCATCAGAATATTAAACTTACAGAGTTCAGTTTCATGTCTTCAAATTTTCAGACATTTATTGGTTTCTTCCTCCAAGAAACTTCTGTGGCATCAAGTCTGGGTTTGTTGTCATGCTTGTGTGCTCCTGTCCCATCATGAACTTCTCCCCTCAAAACACTCATCACACCAGCTTGCAACTCCCTATTGATCTGTCTATATCCTACACTGGTCTATATGTGATAGATGAGAGAAGTCGTTTGTTTTATATTCTCAGTGCCCAACACAGTGCCTGGGCCTGAAAAAGCTGTGTTTTAATGAACTAATAAAGAACACTTTGTATGACTTCTGTTTAGCAGAGGTGAACATTTATCAATTGAACTGGATCATTTTCTTTAAGTTCTAATTTTTGTGGTAGCTCTGATTACTCGGCAATGTATTCTTCCAGACACACTCCTTTCTATTTTTTCTCATTATTTTTTCTTCCAAAAATATGTAATTTGCCTAATAAAATATTTTGGGGTAGACTTAACCATGGTCTCACAAAAATTGGGAGAGAGAATGTCTGAGACATGAGTGTTGTTACGGAATGAATAAGGGAGAACTCAAAAGACCGGAAGTCTGATAAGTTATGTTCATAGGAACTTAGTCAATATAGGTTGATTACTGTATTTGTATCACAGGGTCATATCAGTCCCCCCACTGAAATACCTCCAGTACATCTCATTGCAGTCAACATGAAGGTAGAACTCCAAAATTCATTATATGGCTTCTTCATGGTCAGTCTCTTTTTGTGCTTCTGGTCTCTGAATTTCTATACTTTATGTCTTACCACTTGGAATTATTCATGAACTATCTTAATTGTAGGTTTTTATCAGTGGCTACTGCTCTCATGCATATTGCCTATTTCCCCAACTAGATTATATGGTCCTCAACAGAAAGCACTGTTTTTTTTTCATATTTCTCATTATATTTTCAAAAATATGTGTGAGTAATGTTAATGATTGATTGAATTTTGCATAGCTCCATGTATTTCCAACTAAAATGTTAACAGTAAGATGCAGGAAGGCTTACTCCTTTGTGTGAATGTAAGGACAATACAGTTAATACCAGAATATAAAATAACTTCTCTAAGTGGTTCTGCTTAGATTTTATTCTCTGTTATCTGGGCCCTTGGCTATATAATTTTTAACAGTGTGGCCTCATGGTTGTTTGTTAATGGGTTGCTCTGGGATTATTATTCAGGTGTTCATGGTTCTCTCCTCAACTGGAGGAGAGATGTAAAGAGAAAGGATGTTTTGGAAAGAATGCCAGACTAGCAATTAGGAGACTCAAATTTAATTGATAAACTTGTACAAACTGCTGTTCTTGGTGGCCTTTATGATGCCATAGCCCTACTATCCTGCTTGTTGGGGAAAGGAGATTTACATAAAACTGCTTCAGTCTGCCACCCCTGTGATGTGTGGGAAGCACTTATTGCCGGAACATGAGAGTTGAGGAAGTTCCTTATGCAGAAACTAATATGGTAGCTGTAAGACCATGGATAAGTTATTGACCCTATCTGTGCATCAATTTCCTGAATAGTAAATTGATCTAATTTGGGCTACATGTTTTCCTGTTTTCCAAAGTCCCCTCTGGTGCTCAAATCCCTGTGTTTCAAGATTCATAAGGAATAAGAAAAGTGTTTGGAAGGAGTGGATACTATTTAAAAACTGTAGGGTATATTCTCTATTCTTTACCATTGGGGAGAACAACTCCTTTTGTATACATCCCTGAATTAGCTCCCAGAGTGAAACTCCATTTAGTCTGTGGAAATGTAATGAAAAGGTCACTCACCTAAGTGGTAAATAATTGTGTAGATTCTAGCCTCCATGAAAAATTAAGTATTGGAAAGGTCAATGTTTCCCCAAATTGGGTCAGGTATCCCTAGTGGCACTCAAGAAGATTAAGATGGTAAACTGATATTTTATTAAATAGCCTTGAATCAATGGTAAAAATGTTCTCAAGCTTCTTATATTCTTTGTATATCAGTGAGAATGTCTCAATTTCATATTACCATTTATCACTTAAATACTCCTCTAGTACTTGCTACTCTTTCTAATACAAAGCAATGAGATAGAAACTCAGAGTCTAAATAGACATGGTAGCTAGCATTTAATAGTATTATCTGTATTTTTGTTGAATCTATTTTGTGATTACTTTCTATTTTTGGCATGTGATACTGATTTTCCCTTTGTAGTAGTGATAAAGTTTTTGTTTTTCATATATGTTGTTTGTTTTTAAAATACATTTTTGGGGTTTTTTTTAGTTTATGAAATAAGTTATTAAAAAGTGAGTCAATTTAAAGAAAGTAGCACCCAAAATATTGCATACATGGTGACTGGCCCCAAATCATAAAAGTAGCATAAGAAGTTGAGAAGAAATGGGGTGTATCAGTAAGAGTCCATCAGGAAACTGATGATGTGGTCACTGGGTTTAACTAAAGGTATTTTGGTGAAGGGATAGTGCACAAGGTGTGGGCGGGACTAGGGAAACGAACCAGGGATGGGAAGCATCTAAGGGTTCACCACAGTAGGAAGCTGTTAGCACTTCTGGTCCCAAAAGACATGAGAGAAGATGCAGGAGCAGGAGGGCAACATAGAACAGGAGCTCTAATTCTGCGATACAGTCACTGCTAGCAACTGAAGACCATCAAGAAGGAAGGGAATAAGGGATGAATACCTGACTTCTCTCTCCTCCTACCTCTGATCCTCTGCTATGCTATCAGTGCCTCCGGTGGCTGAACTCAGAAATCAGAGGCCAAGAGATGGGAGCGGTGGCTCACGCCTGTAATCCCAGCACTATGGGAGGCCGAGGCGGGTGGATCACGAGGTCAAGAGATGGAGACCATCCTGGCCAACATGGTGAAACCCCATCTCCACTAAAAATACAAAAAAAAAAAATCAGCCGGGCATGGTGGCGCGTGCCTGTAATCCCAGCTACTTGGGAGGCTGAGGCAGAAGAATCACTTGAACCTGGGAGGCGGAGGTTGCAGTGAGCCGAGATCACACCACTGCACTCCAGCCTGGGTGACAGAGTGAGACTCCATCTCAAAACAAAAACAAACAAACAAACAAAAAAACAAAAAAAACCCTTGGACCTTACCTTGCATTTTCATTTGTCAACTTACTCTCCTTAATTGTGTTTTTATTTTCAAAAAGGGACTGTCATTTTCTGTAACTATCATACTGTACCTACCACAGTTCTTTAAACATAGTAGATGCTCAATAAATATTTTATGGAGGGAATTTCATCGGTATTCATTCTGATAATCCGAATGGGCAAAAGGAGCAAAAACTGTGTCTCAACAAAAAAAAAAAAAAAAAAAAAAAAAGAAAGAAAGAAAAAAAGAAATCAGAGGCCAAGGGCACCCTAGTGTTGGAGTCTATAGGAGTTCAGGATCCCTGGGTCACAAAGCAGGGCCAAGAAGGAAGAGAGCAGATTGGGACCAGCAAGAAGGGACAAGCAGAGAAAGTCCAGGAGACATTAGGGTTCTCCACCACAGCTAACATTGCGATTCCAGTTATGCCAGTCTGCTAATTATATGACATTAGTTCAGTACTTAACGTGTATGTAGGAGTGATATTCAAAGACTACTGGTATGGCCTGGGATCTGACCAATCCAAACGGATACCATAAACCTCCTGTTCACCAGGCTTTCATCCCATAGTTTCTGGATTGAGAGAAGCAGGAGGAGGCTCAGTAGAGAAGGGCCAGAGCAGGTACAGTCAGGCAGAAGGGAACTTGGTTAGTTCAGGGCTAGCGTCTACGTAACCTGCAAAATGGGGCACAGAAGATAAACCCTTTTTTGTTCCTGAGCCTTTCTTACGGTGTGCCTTTATGCTTGCTGAGACTTGGTCTTATTTGTTTTAGAAATGTTTTAGAAATTTGTTTTGAAAACTTGGGGCCGGGCGCGGTGGCTCATGCCTGTAATCCCACCACTTTGGGAGGCCGAGGAGGGCGGATCACGAGGTCAGGAGATCGAGACTATCCTGGCTAACACGGTGAAACCCCGTCTCTACTAAAAATACAAAAAAAAAAAAAAAAAATTAGCTGGGTGTGGTGGCGGGCGCCTGGAGTCCCAGCTACTCTGGAGGCTGAGGCAGGAGAATGGCGTGAACTCAGGAGGTGGAGCTTGCAGTGAGCCGAGATTGCGCCACTGCACTCCAGCCTGGGCGACAGAGCGAGACTCCGTCTCAAAACAAAAACAAAAACAAAAAAACAACAAAAAAAACTTGGACCTTACCTTGCATTTTTATTTGTCAACTTACTCTCCTTGTGTTTTTATTTTCAAAAAGGGACTGTCTTTTTCTGTAAATATCATCCTGCACCTACCACAGTTCCTTAAACATAGTAGATGCTCAATATTTTATGGAGGGAATTTCATTAGTGTTCATTCTGATAGTTCTGAAAGGAAAAATATTTTCAAAAATATTTCAATTTCAGACATGGGATTCAGTGGTGTGGTTTATGTATTTTATTCTTTAATATCCACTAGAATCCATGCTTTCTGTTAAGTAAACTGAGTTCAACAGAGCTGACCCTGGGTTTCTACATTCCTACTCCTTACCTTTATTACAGTTTTTAAATTCATTTTATGAAGCTACACATAGAAATGAAAATAAAATGTATGGAATTTTAACTTCAAAACTCATATTAACGTCATGTTAAGTGTCATTCATTGTAACCATGATTTCCTGAAAATTCTGTATTTTCTAAGTAACTTTGGAAGTTTTTAGAAGTTCAGTGTTTTTTTTTGTATAATCATATAAAGATTTAAGTGGTATTAGAGGGTTGGGAAACTGGAAAATAGTTATTGGATACTTCAGAGAAAGCTAGATAGGCAAGCAATTTAATTTAAAAATCTTGGCATTATTGGCCGGGCACAGTGTCATACCTGTAATCCCAGGACTTTGGGAGGCCGAGGCAGGTGGATCACTCGAGGTCAAGAGTTCAAGACCAGCTTGGCCAACATGGTGAAACCCCATCTCTACTAAAAATACAAAAATTAGCCGGGCGTGGTGGCAGTCACCTGTAATCCCAGCTACTTGGGAGGCTGAGGCAGGAGAATCGCTTGAACCTGGGAGGTGGAGGTTGCGGTGAGCTGAAATTTCACCATTGCACTCCAGCCTCGGTGACAGAGCGAGTAAGACTCCTTCTCAAAAAAAAAAAAAAAAACTTGGCATTATTAAATTCAAGGCATAGTTGCTGTGATTTTGGTATTCATGTTTTTTTGTCTTCGTACTTTCTTTTTTGTTTTTATTTTATTACCATTTCTGGCAAAATATTAGTTAATATTTTAAAGTATGCATTATGTTAAAGTGGACTACTTTTCTTAAAAGCAGCACATACTTTGTTACAGTATCACTTAAAATGAAGGTACTCATTAATTAGACTTTTTACTTTTAAAATATGGTTGTATCATTAAGGTTTCTCCTTTGCCATAACTATATTTTTGCTCAGAATGTTACTGCCTTTTTAAGGTGAAAATGATGGCATAAAATTATAGAAACTAGCTGTATTTATTCAAGCAAAAATATAGGTTTATAGTTTCTTTTACGGTGAGGAGTTGAGTTGCTGGCTAATCATTTAATTATGGCCTTTTATACTACATTTTTAAAACAAATAAGACCCAGTCTTAGCAAGCATAAAACTGGGGAAAAATAAAATAGTTCTTCAAAGTAATCTAAATTCAACCAAAACCATAAATATGTCGTATTCTATGATATTTATTTATCTGCATCTTGTCTTTAGAAAAGTTATAATTTGGAAATAAATGAGTTAAGTTTTTCTGTATTGAAAGTATTAGAAAAAATTATAAACTGCAGTTTCATTTTCTTCTTATATATATTAATAACTCCAAAGGAAAATTTACATGGAAATGTTTTTATTGTTTATAGTACTTAACTTCATTCATTTATTGAAAACAAATACTGATTTTCTTTATTGTGAAGCCACAATAGATATCAAAATAATCATGAACATTTATTAGTATAATGACAATATGTATAACAAACCTGTAATTAGATATTAGATAAGGACAGCCCTTTATGAGGATGTGAATGTGAAAGAGAGAGCTTTGCTCATTTTCTTTCTCTCCTTGTGTTGGTGTTTTCCAGGTGATGATGAAGGAATCCAGGAGACAGCAGAATCAGATGGGGACTCACAGTCAGAAAAACCGGGGCAACCTGGAGTTGAGACAGATGACTGGGATGGACCAGGTAGGAGAGAATATTTAAAATTCAAGAGTCTTTACTACTGTTAGAAATACACATTTTTCTTTTTTTCTTGAACATTAGTTAGCTTGCAAAAAATGTTTTGTGTGCTGGTTACATGAGAGTTTAAATAAAGATTATTATTTTAAAAATACTTCTTAGATTCTTGTTATATAAATTATAAAAACCAAAGTGCTACCTCTGCTTGAAGTTTCCATTGTTTTTTTCTTTCATCATCATGTAAAATTAGTCAATTCTACTTGCTTCTTTGAACAAAGGATCTTTAAGCTATGTCCAAATTTAAATTGGGCACAATATTAAAGCTTACAAACAAGAAACAATAGTACTTCAAAGAACTATCATTTTCAGTTTAGTCATGTTTTAAGTCATAGGTTGAACCTCAATACGTATTTAGAAGTTTAGAAAATATCAAAAGATGCCCCCTTTTGATTTAGGTTTTGAGTAACATTTTCATTTTGATGAGGAAAATTACATTTGATTTTAAAGATCTTGACATTTAATCATTTAAAGAAAAACAAAAACTGATCAAAATACTCCACCACAGCAATATAAATGTATGTAAATATATAACAGTCAAAAGAACTCTGCAGAAAAAAGGCTTTATATTTGGTGCCAAGTGATTTACAATTGATAGTATATTTATAAATGGAGACTATTATGTCACAAGGTTTAAGAATATAAGTGAGTTCTGAAATAGTTTTAGCCATAATTTCCAAAGCAGTAACGTTTTTCATTAAGAAAGATCCCTATATTTCAATCACATTTTCACCCTTGCATGACTTTGCAAATTGCTCTCTGCTGTACGTGAAGAAGAGAGGAACTCCAGCAGTAATTTTCTGAAACCAGCAGCTGGAAAATATAATGCAAACAAAAATGAAGATACAGTATATCTGATTATTATGATGTCATTTCTAATGTTATTCATCATACACACAAATGTTTGTATTCTGTGTACTATAACATAATGCTATACAAGATTTTATATCAAAAATGTATTATATTTAAAGTACCTTATTACCACATTTTAAGAGTTTGAAGGAAAATATAGCCTTGTGGCATTTTCACCTTATGGCATGATGCTTCTTCTCAATGTGGGGAAGAATTCCCTCGATTAAAAAAAAAAATAGGAAAAAGATTTTCGGAACATCTAGGTTTTGTCATGGAGGTTACCTTTAACTTAAAAACAGTGAGTGAACTTTTATATATTATAGTTCCTTTTTTTTTTTTTTTTGAGACAGGGTCTCACTCTGTTGCCCAGTCTGGGGTGCAGCGGCATGATCTGGGCTCACTGCAGCCTCCAACTCCCAGCCTCAAGTGATCCTCCCACCTCAGCCCTGCAAGTAGCTGGGACTTCAGGCATGCACCACCACAACTGGCTAATTTTTATATTTTTTGTAGAGACTGGGTCTCATCATGTGGCCCAGGCTAGTCTCAAACTCCTGAGCTCAAATGATCTGCCCGACTCAGCCTCCCAAGGGGATTACAAGCATGAGTCACTGCACCCAGCCTCTTATAGTTTTTTCTTTTCTTTTTTCTTTTTGAGACAGAGTCTCACTCTGTCGCCCAGGCTGGAGTGCAGTGGCACGATCTCGGCTCACCACAACCTCCGCCTCCCAAGTTAAAGCGATTCTCCTGCCTCAGCCTCCCAGGTAGCTGGGACTACAGGCGTGTGCCACTGCACCCGGCTAATTTTTTGTATTTTTAGTAGAGATGGGGTTTCACCGTAGTAGCCAGGATGGTCTCGATCTCCTGACCTCGTGATCCGCCCACCTTGGCCTCCCAAAGTGCTGGGATTACAGGCGTGAGCTACTGTGCCCGGCGATAGTTCTTTATTCGTAGAATTAAGTATGTATATGTTAATTTAGAAGTGTTTTTACATTTAAAAGTTGAGTTGGTCTTTTAGATATGCCTGCTTGCGAAAAGGTACATTCTGGCTTACTCTTACAATGGGGAAAATTTGTAGGGAGTAGGTTTTTATCTTTGTTTATGTCTGAGGCCCATAGCTTTTCTAGTGACTTGGGAGTAAGTAAGCAAATTTTAGGGGATAAAATGCCAAACACATGCTGTACGCCAAGTGCTACCTTTTTCAGGAAGCTTTTCGAGAAATAAAGTTGTATTTGTGGCTAAAAAAAAGAAGGGGAGAGAAAGTGAACAAGGTGAAGAATTATGCTGTCATTCAAAATGAAGAATTTTGCATTTTCATTTAAATTTATTTAATGTATTTAATTTAATGTTGTTTTTATTTATTTGATATTGGTAAAAAAAAAACTTTATACTCTTTTCTGGGCACATATGGTTATGACAAAACTTTGAAGAGAAAATATATCTCTAAGCAGGTGTGCCTACAAGAAAATTTCTTCTTTGTCTATTATAAAATAAATAACAATTTTTTCTCTATACACATTTAGCCGAAAAAGGGGTTTTATTATTATGAAAATCCCTGAATTGAAGTTGATTCATAACAAAATAATATCTATTTATTTACTTTTGAAGGTAGAATATTCATTAATTTCCTTTAATCAGGAGATTCGGGAGAAAGTGGGGGTATTTCGCGCTTTCGCTATTGCATAAACAGCAATTACTTCGATGTTACTACTGCAAGTTTTGTTATTAATGAAATAGTACTGGCATTGTCCAACTGTAGTCAGAGAGAAAATTGTGCAACTTTTAGTGACAGTTTCCAAACGTATTGGAAAATGGGCTTTACTGATGGTTACCCCATTTACCCTGATATGACTATTACACATTGTTTTCCTGTCTTAAAATATCTCATATGCCCCATGAATATATACACCTACTGTATACCCACAAAAATTAAAAATTAATAAAAAAATAAAATAGGCTTTAGTTTAGATTCCATGGGTTTAGGTTCAATTCTGGATTTAATACTCACTAGCTGGGAGATTTTTGGCAAAAAATTTGGAAGTTTGGCAAAAAAAACCCCCAAAAACCTGTTCTCTCTTTACCTATATCCTCATTTGTAAAAAAATAGAAAATAATATTAACAACTCTTAGAGAATTAAATCAGATCATATACATAAAATGCCAGTGACCATTATTGTGGCTTTGCAGTTGTTGAGTCTTGAAGCCGAACCTTTTAAAATTCTTCTTAGAGTTTCTAATGCCCAGTAGTATATCTGATGAAATAAAGAGAAAAGTTTTGTCATACTAATTGAGTTTAGCCGCAAATTATTGATTAAGATATGAGGTATTGAAACAGATTTGGATTTCAAGGTCTTCTAATTTTAAGGTTCTCCACCTCAGTTCTGACAGTCACCCTGAGAGAGATGATTTTCTCTTAAAATAGAACAGAGTCAAAGGACGGGGAAATTATCTAAAGAATTTGAGGCATAGAGCTGACGTCATTTAAGATGGATCAGGATTTATCTTTTTTTAAAAGAGTTTGATTGACGACGACGCCACAGCCTTTCTTGATGGCTGAATTAAATAATGAATCAACTCCCGTCTGAAGTGTTCCATTTTATCAAATGCAGATTCCACAGTGGAAAGTACTTTTTTCCTTATGTTATTCAACTAAAAGATGCATGGCACATGTATACATATGTAACTTACCTGCACATTGCGCACATGTACCATAAAACCTAAAGTATAATAATAATAATAATAATAATAATAATAATAAAAAAAGAAAAAAAAAAAGATATGTTTTGTTATCACTATTGCTCACACCTTTGTTAGCTGTTATGATTAAGTGGAACCTAAACTATCTTTAAGAAAATTATCTTACATGTAAACATTTCTATGTGAAATTCTTTCATGTTTAAATGTTTCTGATTCCTATTTAAGTATACTTCAAGTTCCTATGAATCTTTCATGGTTTGAATGAAAAGCTAGACACACTAAGCTAGTAAGGTTCAGGCCAATATAAAAGTCATTATCTCATTATTTCAGTACCTCTCACATCTGTTAATGTAATTGTTCTTTCTTATAAAATTTTACTTGGACACTTCTTTGCTTGGAATCTAATTCACAGAACATTTGCTCTTCACTATTCTGGTTTTTCATCTGTCTTTGCCTATATTTTATTTATCTCATCTGTCTTCTTTTTAGTAAACATCTTTTATTTTCTTTGATTGTCCTCACAAATTTTGGTTTTATCACTCTCACAAGTTCTTCAGTTTACCAATATTCTTATACGTCTAATTATTCAATAAATATTTATCTTGCATTTATTGTAATAATTGTTAAAAGCACTTGGGAGAAGTTCAAGGTGTAACATGATGCTGTCCGTATTCTCATTTTTTTGATGTCATTTCCCTCCTGTAGGCTTCTTTAATTATTCATGTACCGTATTTGAGTCACTGATGCAATAATTAAGCATCTCATAGAATGGAGAGTAGAGTATGGTTTAAACTACAGAATGAAGTGTACAGATTTTAGATCTGGCATGTTAAGTTCAGAAGTTTAGGCCAAGCTTCAGTTTCCTTATCTTTAAAATGGGAATAATAATAGCTTGAAATACTGTGATTTGGATGAAATTTGAAAGAGGTGATATTTACAAAGTGTCCAGCACAGAACTTGGGAGAGAATAGGACTTGCTAAATGTAAGTGGTCTTCCCTTACCCTAGGACTGAACTTTGTTAAACACTTTTCACTATGTCCTTTCAGACTGACCAATGTTGGAATGTTGACCTTATTTTGAAAATAGTGTTTACATCCCTGGCGATCTTAAGAACCACATTCCATGACCGAAGTCTGTTTTCTGTACTTGTATTTAGAAGGAGACTAGGGAAAGAAAATTTAGGTAAATATTCATAAATCTGTCATCTACCTTTCTGAAACAAGCACCTTAAAAGTCACATCTTACTTACATCAACTTTCAGTATGCTAATTCTCTGAATTACTTTATTAAAACATGGTTACTTCTTTTTGCACTTGAGAATAGTGAAAATCTGATTTGTCTGGTACAATATTGCATGAAATCTTGGTCTTACCATCAGGCTTATAGCAGCTATAATTGAAACTTCCAGGAGCTCAAATAAAGGAAAGGAAAATATCATGCTACTTAAATATGCAAATAAGTACATGTACCCCCCCCCAATAACATGTGTTAATGCAGACATACACAGGTATAACATTTTGAGCAGGTATTGAAATTCTTTGACACAAACTTTTCAGGATAAGTGTATACCTCTATTTAAATAGATTTTAATATTTATATGTTAAGCTTTGGGTCATTTCAATAAAAATGAAGTAGAAAATCCAACACTATATTGATGATTTGATGAATTAATAGAATAAAATTAGTAATCATTTTTTGTATTATACATTTTCAAATATTAAAACTTGCTGCTATGCTGATAAGTCAGAGTTTCCATCAAAGGTAAATTATTTTGGGGGTAATGTCATGAATGGAGAAGACCAAAAACCTTCCCTCTGTTTATATCTTGGCTCTGCCACTTATCAATTTTGTGACTTTGAGCAAGCTATTAACACTCCAAGGCCTCAGTTTCCTTGTTTGTAAATTAGGGCTAATAATAATAACTACATAATTAATGAGATTTTACATCTAAAGCATGGAGCTCAGAGCTTCCTAAGTGCTCAATTAATTACTCTTAATATTACTTTTACTATCATTTCAGCAATTGTACCTGTGTGGCCATTACAATGCCTTACATGTAATAAGTCGTTGTTAAACATTAGTTGCAGTGAGTTAATTTGGCAAATGATTTTGCAATGTAAAAGTCATCGTAGTATTATGTTAAGTATGTTCTATTCCACCTGACTTAAAACATGATTCAATTCAAGAATTTTTTTTTTTTTTAATAGTTCAAAGAATTTTTATATATACCCTTCATCTACATTCCCTAAATGTTAGTATTTTAATGCATTTTCTTTTTCTCCTCATTTCCACTCCTCTATCCTTCTTCCCTTCTCCTTCCCCTTCCCCTGCTTCCCTTTTCCTACCTCTCCCTCCCTCTCGCTCTGTCTCCATTTCTCTCTGTCTCCATCTCTCTTGGTCTCTCTCTCTCCGTGTGTGTGTGTGTGTGTGTGTGTGTGTATGTGTGTGCATTTTACAGACCTTTAAATTTTAAGTTGTCCCACTAATGTTCTTTATGGAAAAAAACGTTTTTTTTTTTTTTGGTTGTTTTTTTTTTTTTTTCCTAATATTTTATTTTATTTTTTATGTAAATAAATTTTCAAAAATAAATGTCTAGGGCAAAATCAGACCTGTCTACTTGTTGCATCTTGACTAAAAATTGGTCAAGGTATCTGTAAATAAGTTGCTTTATACAGTTGCTGTTTAACATTATGGATATATACAGATGATCAGGCAAGTTCTGCTTTGTACTTTAAATTAAACTAGTAAGATGATCACTTTTGCATAAAGTGAAACTGTAGCCAGAAGACCACTGTGAGATAGAAGCACATACTTAATGATACAGCTTTTTCCCCCTCTTTACTAGTCCAAAGAAGGGCTTGAAGATTACAGTTCTGATTTCGTTTCCTTTTTGATTGGGAAAATGTGGTAGATATAAGATCTGGGAAATGCCATTTGAAGTAAATTAACAGAAACCTATGAAACATAGTTAACCATAGATATAGTCTGACAGTAAGAAGAATATTGTGAGAAGCGGAGGAAATCCTAGAATGACTGTGTATTACTCTGACAGTGAATTGGTATTATCTCTGCTATCAGATAATGCAGTTATCATTAATTTTCACATTTGCATTTCAATCTTTGGAAGGAAATGACTCTTGCCGGATGAAGATAAGAGCTCTGTACCACTATAATGAACCATCATTTTATCTCAATGCTTTGTGTCCATATGAAAATGAGGCAGAGAGGAATGTGTGTGTATGTGTGTGTGTGCTCACATGTGTGTGTATTGGGGGGTCAGGAAAATATTATAACAAAGTGTCAAAAACTGGTACAGACTTTTGAGCCCTTTATGAAACAAGAGGGGGTAAAAAATAAGTCTTCTGTAGTGTAGTTAAGTGGATATCGGATTAAAAGACGAAAGCCTGACTCTTTGTAGAACAGAATGCCACATGAACACAGTAAAAAAGTTCTCTTTTATTCCCTACTCCAGTTTGCACTCTCATGTAGAATTAGGACAGACATAAACACAACCAAAAAGAAAAAAAAAAGTAGGTTGGATCACTGTTTGGAAAGACAGCTAATGTCTTTGATTCATAAACAACTTTATAAAGTATACCAATTTATTATTACTATTATGATGATTATACTTCTTCAGCTGTATAAGAATGGGAACTAAGTATATTTAGATAGTGGCTTGTTTTAGAGTTTGCAAACATCTAATTTGTTTACATAAGTTAAATTGAGAAATTCAAGTTAAAGATAATGAATTTGAGATAAATTTTCTTTGGATCTTTTCATTGCAGTGACCTTTTCATGAGACACAGTACTGGAAAATGGATACAGTGTCAAATTTTATAATTATCTTATGGTCCCCCAAATGTATGACAATTCACTAATTATTTGCAGTAGAAGCTCCCTCAACTAAACTACAATTTCCATCCCTCTCTAAAACTTACTGATTAAAGCTATTTTGGGTTGAGTTCTATACCGCCAAATTTATATGTTCAAATTCTAACCTTCAGTACCTCAGAATGTGGTGTTCTTTGGAAATAGGGTTGTTGAAGATATAATTGGTTAAGATGAGGTCGTGGGAAAGTAGGGTGAACCCTTAATCCAGTATAACTGCTCTTGTCTGGTAGACATGCAGGAGAATGCCTTGTGGAGATAAAGGCAGAGACCCCAGTGATACTTCTACATGCCAAGGAAAGCTAAAGATTGCCCGTAAACCACCAGAAGCTAGAGGAGAGAGGCATGGAACAGATACTTCCTCATAGCCCTCAGAGGGAACCAATCCTGTTGACACCTTGATCTTGGACTTCTAACCTCCAGAACTGTGAAACAATGAATTCCTGTTATTTCAGCCACTCAGCAAACTGACACAGGAGCCAGGAGTTAGAAAGAAACTATGTGGGCAGTCACTTGTATGCTTCCCAGGCATACTTTTTACTATAATTTTTAATTTATTTTAAATATTGTCTAAACCAATGAAATATGTTCACCAAAAATATATTATTTCTATGAAAACTGTGTTGAAACCTTCAAAAGACTGGATAAAGGAAAATCACTAAAAAATGTAGGTATGGTCAAAAAACTTTGAATAATTTACAAGAAAAATCTTACAAAATATTAAAGAAACTTCACTTAAATAGCTTTGCAAAAGCTTTTACATCCTCCATTCTAATGAAACAAACTAGAAATCATACATAAAGGATGTGAATGCTGTTTATACAAGTGAAACACAAATTGATTGGTCTATATAAAATTCTAGACCATATATCAAAAGTTTGATGCTTTTATGCATTATAAAGTAAAATATAATGCTTATAACGCTATTTTAAAAACATTTCTATGGTTTGAATAAGCACTACCCACCCCATTTGTGTCCACTAACAGGGTTTTACTGTGTTCTTTCTCATTGAACTGTAATTCACCTTAGAATGCATCTCAACAGGGCACTTTAGAAAGACACCACCAGTCAGTAGGCATTGGTATATAAGAAATATCTTTGCCATTCTTTTTATAACCTCCATTATTAAAATGTATGTGCTGTCCAGGCACGGTGTCTCATGCCTGTAATCCCAGCACTTTGGGATGCCTCGGTGGGGGAGGATCTCTTGAGCCCAGAAGTTTGAGACCAACCTGGGCAACATGGTATAACCCTCATTTCTACAAAAAATTAAAAAAAAAATTAGCCAGACATGGTGACTGGCACCTGTGGTCCAAGCTACTTGGGAGGCTGAGGCGGGAGAATTGCTTGAACCTAGGAATTTGAGGCTGTAGTGAGCTGTGATCCTAGCACTCCAGCCTGAACAACAGAATGAGACCCTGTCTCAAACAACAACAACAACAAAACGACAAACAAAATCCAAAATTATACATTAAATATTCATATTGGACCAGGGATTATTGGCATTGATTTCCTTGTACCAGTATTGTGCTCTGCAAATATATGTGAGAATAAATTGACTCTCGTATCTGGAAAGCTGAAAGAAAGAAGTAAACCTGTTTTGTTTTTATTTTGTCTGGTTTTAAAAATAAGTGGGCTTAAAATATAAGTAAAGATCAACACCATATGCATTAGAAGTAGTTTAAAATCATGAAAAATAAAATAGATGCATAGAGATATATACAATTTGATATTAATGTGCCACAAATTTGGAACTAAATTACTAGAAGGGTAATGTTGACTGAGTACACAGATAAATTAGTTAGGGCAAGTTTATGTTTTCAACTACGTATTTAGTATCAACTATATGCAACACTGAGTGTTAGGCCCTAGGATATACAGCAGTAAATAAACCAGAGTGGTCTCAACTTCAGAGAGTGCATGTTCTACCAGAAATTGAAAATTGTTTTAATAATGATTTTTGAGTTCTTATTGCATATGTGATAGCTGTTCACTAGAAGTAACTTAAATGATACCATAAAACTATATTATCAGTGGTGGTGCCAGCCCAGTCTGGTGGAAAGAGATTCAGTAATGACTTCTGTGAGGACCAGTCATTTTTAACTTAATTTGTTTTTATTTTTATTTTTTATATTTTAATATGCAAAGTTTTAAACACACATCAAAGAAGAGGGAAGAGTACAATGAATTCCCATGTACCCATTGCCCAACTTCAAAAGTTATCAACTTTTAGCTAATCTGATTTCATCAATTCCTTCTAAATTTTTTTTTCTGGAGTTTTTTTTGTTTTGTTTTTTTCTTTTGGAGATGGAGTCTTGCCCTGTCATCCAGGCTGGAGTGCAGTGGCCCGATCTCAGCTCACTGCAACCTCTGCCTCCTGGATTCAAGTGATTCTCCTGCCTCAGCCTCCCTAGTGCGCCACCACACCCAGGTAATTTTTTTTATTTTTAGTAGTGATGGGGTTTCACCATGTTGGCCAGGCTAGTCTCGAACTCCTAACCTCAAGTGATCCACCCGCCTCAGCCTCCCCAAGTGTCTAGAGTATTTTAAAGTGAGTTTCAGAAATCATGTCATTTCACTCATAGGTACTTTGATAGTCTCTCTAATAAATGAGATCTTTTGTTTTAAACAAATATCAATATAACACATAAAAATATTCTTAATATTATCTAAAATTCAATTCATTTTCAAACTTCCCTACTTATCTCAAAAAATGTCTCTAGGGTTGGTTTATTGGAATCAGGATTCAATAAAGATCCACGTATTGGTTTATATGAAAAGTCTTTTTGAATGGATAGCAGTCTCTCTCCCTCTACACTCACCCCCCATCCCCATACACACACTTATTTGTGGAAATGAATTAATTTCTCCTGGAGTATTTTTCATGTTCTAAATTGGGTAGATTGCATCCTGGTGATGTTGTGTATGTAGCGTGTTCTTCGATACCCCACATTTCTTGTAAATTGGTTGTTAATCTAGATCCTTGAATAAATTCAGGTTCGATATGGTGGGCATCAATACTGCCTACACATTGCTTGATGCTTTTTACTGCTTTATATCAGCAGGCACATAAAGACTGGGTACCCCACTGGATGCTCCAGTGCACTATCAGTACAAGTGTGTGATGTACTATGTGGTGGGAATGCTCACATGTGCTATCACTACACTTACACTTATAGTGACAGTACCGTGTATCAGGTGATTTAGGTGTTTTCAGCCTGATCCGATGTTTGTGAAGTTTCTGATCAACTTTTCCCTAATAATTATTGCCAGGATCCATTGTATCTGTAGAATTTGCAAAATGCTGGTTTTCACATTTTGTCATTTTTTGTCTGAATTTATTAGCTAAAATTATTATCTTATGAAAATCTTCCCTTCGTCCACTATTTGGTTATGCCTAAATACTGTTCATAAAGAAAGGGGAGGATAAATGCATCATTCTCATTATTTAAAAATTTTTGGAATAGTGAGTTGGTGCCTTCACCCTCCAAAAGTGACTAAGACCTCAGGGTGGTTTCTGAGACATTTTGACATGAACATAATAGACTTTGATAGCCTATTTACTCCTGGCATGATAAAATGTCAGAGGTTCATCTTGTTAGTTTTCTGTTCTAAACCTAGGGTGAGCTGTTTCTCCAAAGATCGTGGGTTACTGTTCCTGGGATTTGGTACAAGATGAGCATCTCAAATCTGAAAATTCAAAATCGAAAATGCTGAGTGCTGACATGGTGTTCAAAGGAAATGCTCATTGAAGCATTTTGGAATTTTGATTTTCTGGTTTGGGATGCTCAACAAGTTATGCAAATATTCCAAAAATTTTTTTAAAATCTAACATCCAAAATATTTCTAGTTCCAAGCATTTCAGATAAGAGATACTCAACTGGTATTTAAAGACCTCAATCTAGGTAAAAGGTGTGTAAAGTATTTATTCAAATTAAGATCTGAAAGAGAAAAAGGCATTATTAGTTGAACAGAACGTGGGAAGGGGGTTTGAGCAAAAACTGGGATTAGAATAACCTGGGCAGAATATGCAGCATTTTCAAAACCCTTGTCATGAGAAGGAAGGTGAATTCAAGGCCATTGTGACTGGAGCTAAGAAAGCCAACCAAGAGAGTGGTATAAGATGAAGCAGGATTCAGATTCTTCAGTGCCTTGTAGTCTGCAATACTATTATTGGATTTAAACTCAAAGCCAATCTGAAGACATATAATTCAGAGAAGTCACATGCTCATATTTGCATTAAGAATAAAAAAAGAAACGACTCTGATGACTATGTAGAGAGTGGACAGAAGGAAATAAAAATTCACTGGCCTTATCAAGAGGTCACAGTGGCTTGTAGAGAGCACTTTATGTATTTGTTAGTGTCATTATATGTGGCTTTCTCGATGTAGAATATTTTGACACCATTTACTGAGGCAACAAAGACTAAAGGAAAAGCATGTTCATGGAGTAAGATGATGAGTTGGATTTTTAATATGGCATGCTTTTTATTTACTTGAGATATCCAAATGGAGCTGTTGAGTAGAACATTGGTAATATAGCCAGGAGCTTGGAAGAAAGGTCTGGGGTAGAGATATAAATTGGAGAGTTAGCAGTGTATTCATGGCAGTGGAATTCTTGGGCAAAGATGAAATTGCCTAGTATAGAAATATAAACCAGAGGGCTGCAAAACAAACCTCTATCCCCTAGAGATAGGAGACAGAAATTCCCTATCTTTAGGGGAAGGCTAGAGGAGGAAGAGTCATTGAAGAAGACTGATAAGCAATGGCCAGAGAAGATGGGGAAAACCAGGAAAATGTTCTTTTTTTTTAAAGAAGGAAGGGGCTATGCCTGGCTTAAATGGTGCTGAGAGGCCAAGATGGAGATTTAAGAATTTCCTTAGGGGGGAGGAGCCAAGATGGCCGAATAGGAACAGCTCCGGTCTACAGCTCCCAGCGCGAGCGACGCAGAAGACAGGTGATTTCTGCATTTCCATCTGAGGTACCGTGTTCATCTCACTAGGGAGTGCCAGACAGTGGGCGCAGGTCAGTCGGTGAGCGCACCGTGCGCCAGCCGAAGCAGGGGCGAGGCATTGCCTCACTCGGGAAGCGCAAGGGGTCAGGGAGTTCCCCTTCCAGGGGTGACAGACGGCACCTGGAAAATCGGGCCACTCCCACCCGAATACCGTGCTTTTCCGACGGGCTTAGGAAACGGTGCCCCAGGAGAGTATAGCCCGCACCTGGCTCAGAGGGTCCTACGCCCACGGAGTCTCGCTGATTGCTAGCACAGCAGTCTGAGATCAAACAGCAAGTCGGCAGCGAGGCTGGGGGAGGGGCGCCCGCCATTGCCCAGGCTCGCTTAGGTAAACAAAGCAGCCTGGAAGCTTGAACTGGGTGGAGCCCACCACAGCTCAAGGAGGCCTGCCTGCCTCTGTAGGCTCCACCTCTGGGGGCAGGGCACAGACAAACAAAAAGACAGCAGTAACCTCTGCAGACTTAAATGTCCCTGTCTGACAGCTGTGAGGAGAGCAGTGGTTCTCCCAGCATGCAGCTGGAGATCTGAGAACGGGCTGACTGCCTCCTCAAGTGGGTCCCTGACCCCTGACCCCCGAGCAGCCTAACTGGGAGGCACCCCCCAGCAGGGGCAGACTGACACCTCACACGGCCGGCCAGGTACTCCAACAGACCTGCAGCTGAGGGTTCTGTCTGTTAGAAGGAAAACTAACAGAAAGGACATCCACACCAAAAACCCATCTGTGCATCACCATCATCAAAGACCAAAAGTAGATAAAACCACAAAGATGGGGAAAAAACAGAGCAGAAAAACTGGAAACTCTAAAAAGCAGAGTACCTCTCCTCCTCCAAAGGAACGCAGTTCCTCACCAGCAACGGAACAAAGCTGGACGGAGAATGACTTTGACGAGCTGAGAGAAGAAGGCTTCAGACGATCAAATTACTCCGAGCTACGGGAGGATATTCAAACCAAAGGCAAAGAAGTTGAAAACTTTGAAAAAAATTTAGAAGAATGTATAACTAGAATAACCAATACAGAGAAGTGCTTAAAGGAGCTGATGGAGCTGAAAACCAAGGCTCGAGAACTACGTGAAGAATGCAGAAGCCTCAGGAGCCGATGCGATCAAATGGAAGAAAGGGTATCAGCCCTGGAAGATGAAATGAATGAAATGAAGCGAGAAGGGAAGTTTAGAGAAAAAAGAATAAAAAGAAACGAGCAAAGCCTCCAAGAAATGTGGGACTATGTGAAAAGACCAAATCTACGTCTGATTGGTGTACCTGAAAGTGATGGGGAGAATGGAAACAAGTTGGAAAACACTCTGCAGGATATTATCCAGGAGAACTTCCCCAATCTAGCAAGGCAGGCCAACATTCAGATTCAGGAAATACAGAGAACGCCACAAAGATACTCCTCGAGAAGAGCAACTCCAAGACACATAATTGTCAGATTCACCAAAGTTGAAATGAAGGAAAAAATGTTAAGGGCAGCCAGAGAGAAAGGTCGGGTTACCATCAAAGGGAAGCCCATCAGACTAACAGCGGATCTCTCGGCAGAAACCCTACAAGCCAGAAGAGAGTGGGGGCCAATATTCAACATTCTTAAAGAAAAGAATTTTCAACCCAGAATTTCATATCCTGCCAAACTAAGCTTCATAAGTGAAGGAGAAATAAAATACTTTACAGACAAGCAAATGCTGAGAGATTTTGTCACCACCAGGCCTGCCCTAAAAGAGCTCCTGAAGGAAGCGCTAAACATGGAAAGGCACAACCGGTACCAGCCACTGCAAAATCATACCGAAATGTAAAGAACATCGAGACTAGGAAGAGACTGCATCAACTAACGAGCAAAATATCCAGCTAACATCATAATGACAGGATCAAATTCACACATAACAATATTAACTTTAAATGTAAATGGACTAAATGCTCCAATTAAAAGACACAGACTGGCAAACTGGATAAAGACTCAAGACCCATCAGTGTGCTGTATTCAGGAAACCCATCTCACGTGCAGAGACACACATAGGCTCAAAATAAAAGGATGGAGGAAGATCTACCAAGCAAATGGAAAACAAAAAAAGGCAGGGGTTGCAATCCTAGTCTCTGATAAAACAGACTTTAAACCAACAAAGATCAAAAGAGACAAAGAAGGCCATTACATAATGGTAAAGGGATTAATTCAACAAGAAGAGCTAACTATCCTAAATATATATGCACCCAATACAGGAGCACCCAGATTCATAAAGCAAGTCCTGAGTGACCTACAAAGAGACTTAGACTCCCACACATTAATAATGGGAGACTTTAACACCCCACTATCAACATTAGACAGATCAACGAGACAGAAAGTCAACAAGGATACCCAGGAATTGAACTCAGCTCTGCACCAAGCGGACCTAATAGACATCTACAGAACTCTCCACCCCAAATCAACAGAATATACATTTTTTTCAGCACCACACCACACCTATTCCAAAATTGACCATATACTTGGAAGTAAAGCTCTCCTCAATAAATGTAAAAGAACAGAAATTGTAACAAACTGTCTCTCAGATCACAGTGCAATCAAGCTAGAACTCAGGATTAAGAATCTCACTCAAAACCGCTCAACTACGTGGAAACTGAACAACCTGCTCCTGAATGACTACTGGGTACATAACGAAATGAAGGCAGAAATAAAGATGTTCTTTGAAACCAACGAGAACCAAGACACAACATACCAGAATCTCTGGGATGCATTCAAAGCAGTGTGTAGAGGGAAATTTATAGCACTAAATGCCCACAAGAGAAAGCAGGAAAGATCCAAAATTGACACCCTAACATCACAATTAAAAGAACTAGAAAAGCAAGAGCAAACACATTCAAAAGCTAGCAGAAGGCAAGAAATAACTAAAATCAGAGCAGAACTGAAGGAAATAGAGACACAAAAAACCCTTCAAAAAATAAATGAATCCAGGAGCTGGTTTTTTGAAAGGATCAACAAAATTGATAGACCGCTAGCAAGATTAATAAAGAAAAAAAGAGAGAAGAATCAAATAGCTGCAATAAAAAATGATAAAGGGGATATCACCACCGATCCCACAGAAATACAAACTACCATCAGAGAATATTACAAACACCTCTATGCAAATAAACTAGAAAATGTAGAAGAAATGGATAAATTCCTCGACACATACATCCTCCCAAGACTAAACCAGGAAGAAGTTGAATCTCTGAATAGACCAATAACAGGAGCTGAAATTGTGGCAATAATCAATAGCTTACCAACCAAAAAAAGTCCAGGTCCAGATGGATTCACAGCCGAATTCTACCAGAGGTACAAGGAGGAGCTGGTACCATTCCTTCTGAAACTATTCCAATCAATAGAAAAAGAGGGAATCCTCCCTAACTCATTTTATGAGGCCAGCATCATCCTGATACCAAAGCCTGGCAGAGACACAACAAAAAAAGAGAATTTTAGACCAATATCCTTGATGAACATTGATGCAAAAATCCTCAATAAAATACTGGCAAACAGAATCCAGCAGCACATCAAAAAGCTTATCCACCATGATCAAGTGGGCTTCATCCCTGGGATGCAAGGCTGGTTCAATATACGCAAATCAATAAATGTAATCCAGCATATAAACAGAACCAAAGACAAAAACCACATGATTATCTCAATAGATGCAGAAAAGGCCTTTGACAAAATTCAACAACCCTTCATGCTAAAAACTCTCAATAAATTAGGAATTGATGGGACGTATCTCAAAATAATAAGAGCTATTTATGACAAACCCACAGCCAATATCATACTGAATGGGCAAAAACTGGAAGCATTCCCTTTGAAAACTGGCACAAGACAGGGATGCCCTCTCTCACCACTTCTATTCAACATAGTGTTGGAAGTTCTGGCCAGGGCAATTAGGCAGGAGAAGGAAATCAAGGGTATTCAATTAGGAAAAGAGGAAGTCAAATTGTCCCTGTTTGCAGATGACATGATAGTATATCTAGAAAACCCCATTGTCTCAGCCCAAAATCTCCTTAAGCTGATAAGCAACTTCAGCAAAGTCTCAGGATACAAAATCAATGTGCAAAAATCACAAGCATTCTTATACATCAATAACAGACAAACAGAGAGCCAAATCATGAGTGAACTCCCATTCACAATTGCTTCAAAGAGAATAAAATACCTAGGAATCCAACTTACAAGGGATGTGAAAGACCTCTTCAAGGAGAACTACAAACCACTGCTCAAGGAAATAAAAGAGGATACAAACAAATGGAAGAACATTCCATGCTCATGGGTAGGAAGAATCAATATCATGAAAATGGCCATCCTTCCCAAGATAATTTACAGATTCAATGCCATCCCCATCAAGCTACCAATGACTTTCTTCACAGAATTGGAAAAAACTACTTTAAAGTTCATATGGAACCAAAAAAGAGCCCGCATCGCCAAGTCAATCCTAAGCCAAAAGAACAAAGCTGGAGGCATCACACTACCTGACTTCAAACTATACTACAAGGCTACAGTAACCAAAACAGCGTGGTACTGGTACCAAAACAGAGATATAGATCAATGGAACAGAACAGAGCCGTCAGAAATAATGCCACATATCTACAAGTATCTGATCTTTGACAAACCTGACAAAAACAAGAAATGGGGAAAGGATTCCCTATTTAATAAATGGTGCTGGGAAAACTGGCTAGCCATATGTAGAAAGCTGAAACTGGATCCCTTCCTTACACCTTATACAAAAATCAATTCAAGATGGATTAAAGACTTAAATGTTAGACCTAAAACCATAAAAACCCTAGAAGAAAACCTAGGCATTACCATTCAGGACATAGGCATGGGCAAGGACTTCATGTCTAAAACACCAAAAGCAATGGCAACAAAAGCCAAAATTGACAAATGGGATCTAATTAAACTCAAGAGCTTCTGCACAGCAAAAGAAACTACCATCAGAGTGAACAGGCAACCTACAAAATGGGAGAAAATTTTCGCAACCTACTCATCTGACAAAGGGCTAATATCCAGAATCTACAATGAACTCAAACAAATTTACAAGAAAAAAACAAACAACCCCATCAAAAAGTGGGCGAAGGACATGAACAGACACTTCTCAAAAGAAGACATTTATGCAGCCAAAAAACACATGAAAAAATGCTCACCGTCACTGGCCATCAGAGAAATGCAAATCAAAACCACAATGAGATACCATCTCACACCAGTTAGAATGGCAATCATTAAAAAGTCAGGAAACAACAGGTGCTGGAGAGGATGTGGAGAAATAGGAACACTTTTACACTGTTGGTGGGACTGTAAACTAGTTCAACCCTTGTGGAAGTCAGTGTGGCGATTCCTCAGGGATCTAGAACTAGAAATTCCATTTGACCCAGCCATCCCATTACTGGGTATATACCCAAAGGACTATAAATCACGCTGCTATAAAGACACATGCACACGTATGTTTATTGCAGCATTATTCACAATAGCAAAGACTTGGAACCAACCCAAATGTCCAACAGTGATAGACTGGATTAAGAAAATGTGGCACATATACACCATGGAATACTATGCAGCCATAAAAAATGATGAGTTCACGTCCTTTGTAGGGACATGGATGAAATTGGAAATCATCATTCTCAGTAAACTATCGCAAGAACAAAAAACCAAACACCGCATATTCTCACTCATAGGTGGGAATTGAACAATGAGAACACATGGACACAGGAAGGGGAACATCACACTCTGGGGACTGTTGTGGGGTGGGGGGAGGGGGGAGGGATAGCATTGGGAGATATACCTAATGCTAGATGACAAGTTGGTGGGTGCAGCACACCAGCATGGCACATGTATACATATGTAACTTACCTGCACATTGCGCACATGTACCATAAAACCTAAAGTATAATAATAATAATAATAATAATAAAAGAAAAAAAAAAAAAAAGAATTTCCTTAAATTTAGTGACATTCAGATATTAGTGATTTGTAACTAGAACTGTTTCGTGGAGCTCTGGTGGCAGAAACCAGACTGTGGTAGGTTCAAATGAGAGGGAAAAACAAGCACATGGAATCAGCTGTAGTAAACAACCATTGTTGATAAATAAACATGTAAAATATTTATTGTCAAACAAATATGCAAAATAAATTTTCTTGGTAAATTAAATTAATATATAAAGTACTTATACTTTAAAACTCTCTGGTAATTGATTAAAATTATTCATTATCATTTACCTCTTATTCTTGCCTAAGAATTTTCCAGACTTCTGAATTTAGGGGTATGCTTCCAGAGAAATTTGTATTCCTGTATTAAACTACTCTGAATCTACTATCCATTAGCTTTATTAAATTGTTTTAGTTTTTCTTCAGGTTTTCCATAGTATTATTTCTTTTATTGCTTGTTTGTTTTGAGACGGAGTCTTGCTCTGTTGCCCAGGCTGGAGTGCAGTGGCATGATCTCGGCTCACTGCAACCTCTGCCTCCTGGGTTCAAGTGATTCTCCTGCCTCAGCCTCCCGAATAGCTGGGACTACAGGCTCGCACCACCATGCCTGGCTACTTTTTTGTATTTTTATCAGAGACGGGGTTTCACCGTGTTAGCCAGGACAGTGATCCACCTGCCTTGGCCTCCCAAAGTGCTGGAATTACAGACGTGAGCCACCGCACCTGGCCATGTTATTTCTTTTAAATTTCATCATTTCAACCTTTGTCTCTCAATAACTTTGGTGTATCAAATAGCTTATGATCTTTGTGAGGTTTATCATTTTTAATGTGCTTGATATATTACATTTGCTAACAATAAATTATATAATATACATTTGTACTATGCATTTGATATGTTAGAAGTATGCTTTCTTTTTCAGTAGCCAAACAGATAACAGCCAGTATGTTGTTATTGTATTTTTGTTGTTGTTTTAACCTCTGGACCCTGGGCATTATTTGGACCCTGGGCATTATTATATCTTTGTCTTTATAATAAACTCATGCACTTGTTTCTAAGATTGATACTTGGAGCTTGCAACTTATTCACTCATAAATATAACTTACATATGCTTTCTAGATTTTGTACTTCTTCCCCTGCACCTTGGTAGACCTACATTGAATTAATTAATTTAATTAGTTCAAACATTTATTGAAGAAGAACTATGCAGTAGGCTCCAAGGATCAAGTGATGACTTAGTCTACCTTCAAAAGCTCACAGTACAAAGGAGAAGATAGACAAATGATGAGATAATTAAAACACATGGCTACGGGTACAGTGATAGAGGCATTTACAGTGTGCATTGTGATGCTGGTGGTAAGACATGATGCTGATGAGGTAACACGGGAAATAATGATCTCGTCAAGCAATCCCAAGGGAGTGATAAATTCACATTGGACCCACTTTAAGTTGTTACTCATAGATAGAAAATGCTTTTTGTTTGTTTGTATGTTTTTCCAAGTCTAATTCCATAGCATGTGTGGTAAACATGCTTTCATTTTGCCTGCAGAGAAGCCTTCACTTCCCAGCTAGACCTGCTACCTGGAAGGCACTATCCTTCCTGTCACTCTCATACCTGAGGAAAGGACAGACTCTCTGAAAGACAAGGGAAAATAGTTACCTGCAGGCAGAGAAGGGACTCCAGATTTAGACACGAGGCTGCCTATTGAAGATGTGTTACATCTACCAACTATATAAAGGCAACAATAAAAGGGTTTGGTAAATGATTAGCAAAGAAATCTAACCAGGGCCTCTGGTGGCCTTACTGGTCTTGCCTGGTGTTTGGAAGTAAGGCTGACTTGGCTCTTGGCTGTTGGAAGTTTTTGGAGAGTTTGAAGGGAATAAGAAAGGAAGCCTCAAGGGATGTCCTCTGAACTTCTTGCCTACAGCATAGTCTTTTTGACAAAATTCCCATAGGCTGTATACTAGGTGTAGTTAAAAGAAAATTGCAAAGTGTTGCATGTTTTCAAATTTTTAAAAATGTAATACAAGGTCACATACAAGGAAGCAAAGAAAAGAGCATATTTCGTCTTAAACATACCTTTATCTTTGGGCAAATACACAAAGAATCAAAGATTCCTTTTTGTTTTCATGGCAGAGAATCAGTTGAAATGAATGTTACACTCCATGTAAAGACAGTCACAACCTTACCTATGGAATGAAATTTAAAAAAAAAAATTTTGTTTCCCCCCCATTACCTTTTCCATATTAATCAATGAAGATTGTTACATTTTTGAACATTGTGTTAATAATATAAACTAAAATGAAAACAACAAATAGACAAATATATTCTATCAGGGATGGAGACATGTTGCCACTTACAGAATTAAGTAGGCTGTATGCCAAATAATATAAAAATGATCGAGTATCTGAAATTGACCGTGCATATTTTCAGTGTGTATTTTTAATAAGCAATGCATTATTTCATTTGACATTACTTTTAGTTATATTTTCTCTATAAAAGCAATTAAAAGAAAAGCAAACCAGAAGAAAAGAAAAAAGAGAAGAAAGCATTTTCCATCTTCAGAGTCTTTGCTCTTTCAGTTCTATTTTTTTAATTAGATGTTTTCCAGAACATTATCATATTCCTTAATAGAGAACTTTTTTTTTTACTCTGTAAGTTGAATAAGGGGGACATCGGGTCCCCTTGCCATTAAACAATAATTATAGTAATATGATTAAAGCAACAGTTTCTTAATAGGGTGATAAAGGAAAAAAACTTTAAAGAAATTATTCTCACCAACTCTAATGCTATAACTGGGCATGAAAAATATTCTACAAACCGTTTTCTTATTATTAAAGAAGTCACTTGAATGGCCCTTCTTTTTTTTATTTCTCTGAGACAGGATCTCACTCCTTCACTCAGGCTATAGTGCAGTGGTGCAACCACAGCTCGCTATTCTCCCACCTCAGCCTCCCAGATAGCTGGGACCACAGGTGTACACAATCATGCCCAGCTAATTTTTTGTTTCATTTTGTTTTGTTTTGTTTTTATTTTTGTAGAGATGGGATCTCACCATGTTGCCCCAGCTGAGTAATTCTTGTTAATTATGCAAATACAAGGCAAATAGGAACCAGAACCTTCCAAACTGGGTGTGTGTGTGGTGGCGGGGGAGGGAGCTTTGTCACTTTGTGATAAATACTCCCTGTCTAGGAAATCTCCGAACACCTGGAAGGAGGTAAGAGACTGATTGGCTTATGTACCCTAGGGGCTCTCTCTGTGGTGATCAACCAAACTCCACTACTTTCCCCCCAATTTGGGGTATGTATTGGCCTGCTCAGGCTCCCATAACGTAATACCACAGACTGGGTGGATTAAACAACAACAATTTTTTTCCTCATGGTTTTGGAGGCTGGAAGTCCAAAATCAAAGTATCAGCAGGCTTGGTTTCTAGTGAGGCCTCTCTTCCTAGCTTCCAGATGACTGTCTTCTTGCTGCGTCCTCGCCTCACTTTTTCTGCCTGTGTGAGGACTCCTGGTGTGTGTTCCTCTTCTTACATGGATAGCATTCTTACTGGCTTAGAGTCCTCTCCTTATGATCTCATTTAACCACAATTACTTCCTTAAGGGCTATACCTTCAAAGAGAGTCACATTGGGGATTAGGGCCTCAACATATGAGTTTTGGGGGAACACAGTTCAGTCCATAGTGGAGTGGATACGGTGGCTGTAACCAAAGTCTGCTGTCAGGAAAAAGACACCAAGGGAAGATTTCTGGAAGGCAGATAAAGCCAGGACTCAACACTAGGGCCTTTGGGTTTAAGAGAGAGGGCTGCTTCCCTCACCCCTTGTCCCTAAATCTAGAACCCTCTGGGACCAGATAGCATTCCCTGGGGTCCTGCTCTGGGAAAGAATGACTAAGCTGAGATGTGAGTGTTGATTAAGTGAGTGGAACCCTGCAGCCTAAGGTTGTATAGGAGCAGAAGCTGTTTGGGTATCACTTGAGTGGAGAAGGCAAATCAATTTTCTTGTGCAGGAAAGGTTTTCAATAATGACACCAAAACATAGCAAGCAAAGCTGGGACTCCAGTGGCCTAACGGATCTGCTGGCTCTTCCAAATCCTGGTGAATTTAGGGAGAATAAAGAAGGTCTCAAAAGGAAGAGGCTTTACTTGAGGCAAAATTGGGGAAGTTTACCCGAAGCTGACAAATGAGGGAAGAACACATAGGAAACCCAGAGAAGGAGGCATCTCTTTTGCTCTGAAAGGCCAGTTAAGGCCACTTGCCTTAATAAACATGGAAACATCCAACAGGTGAAAAGTGAGAGGAGAGGAAAAGGCATTCCAGCATCGCAGGCATGGGGAGCATGGCCCACCTGGCATCATATGGAGGGTGAAATGGGGTTAGGAGTGAGTTGAGGGCTTGCATTAGACACTCAGGCAATAGGCTTTTAAGAAATTTGGGTAAAATGAAAGGTGTTAACATCATTGATAAGTATTTGTGTTCAGTATGAGAATGCGTTGAAAGTGAAGGAGGAAGTACTTTTACCTTGCTTTGTCTGAGCAGTATAAAGCAAGTAAAAGCAAGAGTTTTCTTATGGTTATACATACAAAATGAACCACTTATTATTCTGAAAAGAAAAAAAATGCTCCATGCATTGTGAAAAAATACTTTAACTATTTTAACTTATTAAATGTAACAATTATTTTATATTCTATATTAAATTTTAAAATAAATATGAGATTTTAAAAAGCACTCAACTACATATAATGCACTTTTTTGATATCTTTGACATATTGGTGTGGATAATAGAAAAAAATTTTGATTATCAAGAACAAGTAGACGTTTTTGAAAAGCTCAAATTATTCATTGATTAAAAAATCATAATTACCATTATGTGGCAAAATTAATTTCTTATAAAATAGCTTTACAGCCTAGAAAATGGAAATAAATTATTTTAGGAACTCATATAGCTTAAGGCTACTATTTCATGTCAATAATTCATGATTAATATATAGTAGAATATTTTAGCACATTTTAAAATTAAAAGAGATTGTTAGTCAATTCAGCTCTCTGGATTTGACTCATTCTTTACTCTTAAAGTAAGTATGGTAAAATAAAAAAACTTGAAATGCCAGATATTCAAATACAGTAAAATGAAGATGGCATTATATTTAACTGTTATAAAAATGCATGAAATATTTCAACCATGGTTTAAAATTACCTGAAATTAATAATTCTCCTGATTTTCCTTGGGTTTTTAATATTAAATCTGTAGGATTCAGGGTATGTCATCCGGTTAGGCTCACTGATAGTCATTTTCAGAAATTCTAAATCATTCAAATAAAAGGGCTTAAAGGTAAACTTAGTAAATCAGAGGTCCTAAAGCATTTATTTTTCAGAGTGTTATTCTTTTGAAATGGTAAAACAACTATCTAGGATTAATGTTGAGGTTGTAAAATTCTACTTTTTGGAAATGCTTCCTCTTCTGTGATCTTTTTAGCATTCTCTTTTTCATTCCCATCTCTGGTATCTACTATGTATTAAGAGTTTACCGTGTGCCGGTTACTGTTATAGGCATGAGAGATATAAGTGCAAACAAATTCTCGTTGATTTCCCCATAATAATTTTAGGGGTACTATTCTCATCTTGACCAATCAGGAAGCTGAGGTATAGGAATGTTAAGGAACTTGCCTAAAGTCACACAGCAGATAATCCTGGAATCAAAATTAAGCAGCCTGATCTCCAGAGATTGTGTGTATGTCACCATTCCATTTATCTGTTTTTCATACAATGAGCTCTTCTTGATTGTTGCACTTATTATTTGCTACCATATTTTGAGATTCCCCTACCTAACTGGAGTTCCTTCTTCTTCCCTAAAATATAAGCAAGGAACAATATGATTTATTTTTCTTTAAACCTGTTTATTAAGTTTAATTTATATTTTAATAAAATTTTGAGAATCGTTTCCTTTCCAGTGCACAACTTTTTGGTTTCTGTGTTTAGTTCATCATTTATGTGTCTTCATCCTGGAAAGCACATAATAATCTTAGTAACCTCCACCATTCATCAAGCACCCTGGCTGCAGTCACTGGTGCTCCAGGCTCCAGAGCACCTTGGCTCCAGTCCCAATATGTAATCCCTATTTTATAGCTAAGGATGTTAAGTCTTAGAACCGTTAAATGGTTTACCTGGTTTCATTGCTAACAGAGGACAAAGTCAGGCCTGACCTTACTGCCTCCCTCTGAGAAGCTTCCTGTGCGAAGAAGGCTGGACGAGGGAGAGACTAAGGTGACAAGTCAAATTCCAGGGAAGGAAGGTAAAGGTAATGGGAGACAGAATCTCAGATGAAAATTGCCTTCAAATTCTGCTGCTCCATTCCCCTGCTCAGTAAATTCGCACAAATTACTTAATATTTCTGCCTCTCTACAATGGGAGTGCTGTATACATGCTTCATAGGGCTTTATATTATATAAGTGAATTAATGAAAAGAATGCCTGACACTAAGTGTTGTGTAAGCAATATAACCACGACATCACCATCAGCATCGTCATGATCCTTATTTTGTATACAGGTTTTTTTTGTCTAAAATTTTGCTTCAACCTTGTGTCTTCTTCCCCATTATATTTCTTTAACTTCTGAATGGCCAAATAAATAGCGAATCAGTTTGTATCTATGTTGTTCAAAAAATAAAAGTTGTTTATTCGATTCAACGTCCTTGATTAGAGTAAAATGATACTAGCTTCAGTTCAAGTTGAAGTACTAAAATATTTCAGACTGAAAAATATAATTTAGGCAGGTGCTCCTTATGCTCAGCTTCATTCTGCAGTGGATTTGAGATAAATAATAAAAAAACATAAAACATAAAATGATGGAATAAATTATTAAAACAGATAAAAGAAAACATAGATAGGAAAATGGCAGAGACAAGTATAATATAATTGCATGGGTAACTAAACCATGGAGTCCAAGATAGTTGCTTAAAATGGGCTGAAAATATAATTTTAAGCTTCCTTGCAGCCAGTGTTTGCAAGTCTGCCCTTATATTCATTTTTTAATTCATCAACATTATAGGTAACTTTATATATGTATATAAACCATCTCTCTGTATTTAAAACTATATATGTGTGTATATATATACACACATATATACATATATAGAGTTTTTATAAGCTATATATGTGAGTGTATATATAGTTTATAAAAACATTATATGGTTTTCTATAGTGTGTGTGTGTATATATATAACTTTTGTGTTATATGCTCTTTGAAGGAAAGAAAGGATGATCACTTTTAATGATTGGTTATTAGCAGTATTACAATAATAGCAGTGTTGGATTAAAAACTTGCAATTGAAGAAGAGGAGCTACGATTAACTCAGGACAACATATTTATTCATTTATCTCTAAACAAACAAACTAGCAAATAAATAAATAGCTAACTGCAAAATCTCATGATTTTAGGGTTCTTCATGTGTGGGTGAAATGAAAAGTCTCTCATTCATCCAGGTGGCCTTGGGTTGCTTCTTAATGAGAGAATGTGATGGAAATTTTCTATCTTCTAAGGCTGTTACATTTTTTTTTTCCAAAAAGGAAGATAATCTTATCTCTTCTACAGATGACTGCATATTCTATTGCCATCCTTTTCAAATTGAGAAATCTGCATTTACCTCTTAGCGTCTACACTTAAATGCTTGAAAAATCTAGCCCAACCAACATATTGTAAGTGAATTCTTAAATGAGCTGATAGCCATGAATTTTGTGAGGAATGCACATGCCAGAATTAGGAAAGTACAAAATCCCTGCCTCCCCGCTAGGCTGTCTTCTCTGTTGCCTTTGTTTTTTCTGAGGGCCTCGCAGTTTTGCAGAACAGCCTTCTTATCTCTCTTTCCTTTTCTCCTTGGGACTTGCCTTCCACAGACCTCTTCAGACATTCTTGCAGAATTGTTCCCATAAGATCTCTATTTTCAATTGGCTTTATACCTTCCAGTTTTATGGCCCATCCAGAACAGCTCAGTTCACTTTCTGAAGAAGAAATAAGAAAGTGCAAAATGTTACCAAATCTTTCCTCCTGTGTTTTCAAAAAACCACATTTGATGCTTTCTATTTTATATGCTTTTACAGAAATTCTCTTTAAAAATCAAATATATGCTTATCATTATTTTAATAAAACCTCTGCTGAGTAAATGAGTTTTATAGAATTGGGGGAAAAAGTTTGCAATGAATGGTGGATGATACTGCTATTCAATAGGGAGCTCTTAAAAATAGAGCAAATGCATAAGACATTTTTTGCAGTTTTCAATTTGTAAGAAAATGATTTCATTAGAGGGGAAAAAAAGAGAGAGAGAAAACCATCAGTCAGGATGTGGGAGAATGCAGGCTCCTGATGAGACCAGCGAAGAAGACAAACTAAGTGTATGGATGCAGATTAGGCCTCAGAAGATGAGGGTGTAAAAGGGATTTAATGGTGGGGTGGATTATAGAAATCCATGTAACAATGTTAAATAATTATAGTTCCAGCCGAGATCAAAGCAGTGCTGATTGAACGCCCTCAAGCTGTTAACATGAAGTATCTTGAAGGGAAAAAAAACCTGCCTCAAATATTGGTCAGCCTGGGCAAACAATGTCTGTGATCTGTAGAAGTTCCAACTGTATTGAAAGCACCAATTCTAGGGAATGAAAAATGGAGGAGGCAGCCTGTTAGGGAATTTCTTCTTCTGGAGCTCTCGATCTTAAAACAGACTTTTTAGCTATTTGTAGTTTGTTTGAAAATGCTAAAAAAAAAAAAAAAAAAAAAAAAAAAGTCTACCCTTTCTTTTGGAGGGTATAGAAAAGATATTCACTCAGCCTGTATCATAGTTGTCAATGGGAAATTCTATAATTGATTTTTATTATTCTTGATTTTGCCCTTTGAGGAAAATTTCACTTTCACTGAGTATACCAGAGTGATAATGACTGTAGGTAAGGAAAACTGGAAAAAAAATTGTGGAAGATACATTTATCTGCAGAAGGAGCAAAAAATATCTTGAATATAAAGGAAAAACATGAGAATACATTCATGTCTGTGGGCTTGTTTGATTTTGTAATGCCTCTAAGACATTAAAAAATACAGAATTATAAAACAATTGAAATTAGTTCTAAAATGAGACAACCATTTAAATTAACCCCAACCACAAGTGTTTTGGACAAATTGAATATAGAACCATATTGATATCTACGTCTGTAACTATCTGTCCATATATATGATAAAGGACAGAGGGTTGCATAATTTTTACAATTTATATGGGCATCTTTTATTTAGTATAAAAATGAAATTATTATTTTAAATAACACAAAAAAACGCAAAGCCAACAAATACTAAGATTAGATTTATAGAAATTATACTTGTAGACTTTATATTATTCATTAAAAAATATAGTTGATATATATAGTTGAGCTACATAGTAACATAATGATTTGAATTATAAAACTGAAAAGCCAACTATTTGCAATATTTTTATGATATTCCTGATATTGTGGCCGGAATTTTACCTGGAGAGAATTAAAGCTGCTATTTCAGTAAGGTGCCTGGTATTTCTTATACAATGGTAGTTTTAAGATTTAAGATGTATAGGATTAGCTAGCCACCTCATCTGAATTTTAGAAACCTTTATTTTAGGAGACAAACTATTGATCCAAGTATTTTATAATAAATACACATTTCTTAAGCAGTTGATGACAACTTGTTAAGGGAAAATTTGGATAGACAAAATTTGAATTTTTGTATTAGAATGAATTTAACAAAATTTTTCTTAATTCAAATGCATTTGCCCAAACATTCAAGTGAGAGCATTTTAAAAGTGAAGATTTTCTGCTGTATGTCTCTTTCTGTTGTAGGAAATAGCTGATATTAAAGACAATGCCTCATTAAATCTTGTGATGAGTGGTTTAACTTCGTGGCTTTTCTTAGGGAAAGGTTTTATGACATTGCATTTAATTTTTAATATTTTAATATGAATGCATTTCCTTTGCCAAACTAATTTTTATTTTTATAGGGAGATGGATGTGTTAGCTCTTAACATCTTTTCTCATCCTTGGAAAACATCATTTCTCATCTGTAAAACATTTCAAAATCATATTTGTGTGGTACTGGAAAAAATGCTAAGAAATTATAGGATTAAAGTATTTTAATGCACATTTGTTGAATATATTTAAAACAGTTTAAAACAACAAAACTTACTATAAATTAATTTCTATAAGCTACCAGCTAATTATTAGTCAATTTTAAAGTTTCTCACATTTTAAAATTTGGGATGTTAGTGATATTCTAAAGCTGGTCTTATATACTTAGCAACTGAATAATTTGGTTATTTTCACCTTATTGTGCCTTTTAATTTACATGTTCACAAAACATACTTTTCGTTGTTATTCCCATAGGTCCTTCTATACCACAGAGGTTTAACAGTACAGAGGGGGTACATTAACTGCCAAGTCGCCTGTCCAGAAATGTTAATTTAGGTTGAAAGTTTAATTGTTTTGTTTGTTTGTTTAAAGTAATATGATTCTACCCCATGTAGCAGTACATACTTGAGAGTAAATACCAGGTGAAATGATTTTCTAAAATTGCCTTACATTTTTTTTTTTAATTTTGAGGAAGTTTTTTGTTCAAGGATACAGGCATCTCATGGCTATTGATGAGTTCAGGACCAAACAAAAATTCTGATATTATAATAGGGTGGAAAAAGCCTAAAATTTCTATTCAGATAAAACTAGTTTCAAATCCTGTTTCAACATTTGATTACTTATGAGCTGAGTGACTGTGGGCATTTTGCCTAACCGCCCTAAGTTTCAGTTTCCTCATGGAAATGATGCCTACCTCCTGTATCTCTTGTGAGCGTTAAACAAGGTCAAGAGAAATATCATATGTATTTCTTCCCAGCCAGGCTGCAAGAATGGGTAGATGGAGGATTCTTGTGAGAACTGCCCCTCACCTCTTAACATTGAAGACAGATGATGGTGAAGTTTGTGTCAGAACTCTGACCTTGAGCCCCACAATTCCTAAATATATTTATTCTAATACAACTTATTTTTACTAAAGTGAAATTTAGGAATCGTAAAATGAGAGTGATTTTGTCCAAGTACTTTATGTCTCTGATCCTCAGCTTTCCCACAAGCAAATGGGGATGATAATATCTACTGCTGTGCTTAAAGTAGGTCTTAAATAAAAGGACACGCCAGATACTTACACCCAGCACATACAGGTGCTCAGTTATTGCTTTTGTTATCCTAGTCACGACTACTGGAAATAACTGGCTTTTTAAAAATGTTAAGCCCAGCGAGTTAGGAAATCTTTACTGAGTTGCTTATATAAAACAGGAATTCTGCTAGGCCCTGAGATACTGTGGTCAGTAGGACAGGTGTGATCTCTGACCTCAGAGAGCCTGCACTTTACTATGAAATGCTGTTTAAAATTCAGGTAGTTACCATGTCACCATTAAATATATCAAAGCACTTTTAAACAGTGGTTATTTTAGTGAATGTAAAGTAGTAGGCTGAGTCTTTGGAGAAAATAAAAAGTGATTAGATACACAAACACATACACACACACACATATATATACAACATAATAAAAATGAGTGTTCCTATGCATTAAGATATGCTACCCCTAGTCTCCAAGTCTCTTTACCCTGGCCATAATTAAAATCTGTATGCATAAAAAAGACAGTGATTTGGGGTTCATTGGAAGGGAAAGGATGATTTGGCAAAAATCTGCTCACCCTCAAGAGTTTCAAACTTTTCTGACTTTATTACTACTCTAAAATAATCTAAAGAGAGAACTCCTCATTTTCTCAACACCACTCTGTCTCCACTATCACTCATGTCCCCTATCTCATTGTTCTTAGTTGGCCTCTCTTATCACTTCTCATAGCTCTCACTTTATCATCTTTGTTAAACAAACCATCCTTACCTCTTCGGTGTCCAGGCCTCCTAGATATACCATTCTCTTTAGCATTCAACCAAGTACATTTTTCTCCATTGTCACTTGCTAATTTTGTGTCTCCCCCAGGACTCTTCCCAGGGGTACTTGACACTTGCCTGCCATTTTCTCTCTTTGCTCCTAGAGTTCCTCCTTCTCTGCTCCCAAATTGCACTTGTGGCCATTACCCCTGTAACCTCATGGCCACCTCTGATCAGGGAACAATGTCCTCCTTCATATGTATCAACCCTCTTTTACAACCACGCTTTATCTCTCTCCATCACTCGGAAGCATTACATACCTAGACACTCCCTTCTCTATGTATAACTGGCTGTGTGTTACTTTGCAACCTCAATGAGGACTCTACGCAGCTCCTGGCTTCATTTTCAGTATTACTCAGTCTCAGCTCCATAAACTCCCATTTCAACATTACTCCTGTTAGCACCTTCCATGGCCTTGACCTCTGTGTGATCTGGCTTATCGTTGCTTTACTGTGAGATGGGGAGTAGATAGTCTTTATGCCCTATACCTAAATCAGGAAAAATAATAGCTTAAATGTATTAAGTGAGCATTTGTTATGTATATGCGGCACTGTGCCAGACACTAAGCAGAATCTCAGACAATCTTCTCAACAATCTAAGGCCCTGAGAAAATCATACTGCTTTTTGTTGGCATTGTTGCAAATTTAAGTTATTACTAGTTATTGTATTTATTTCCCAATAACTTTGTATAGAAATCTCCACAACAGTTGTTCTAAAACTCTCCAGTCTTTGAATCATTAATCCTCTTTCCTCTCTGCTTTATTTTCAACTACTCTGCTGAATACAAAGCAGTTATTTTTTATGTGAGAGATTCTTTCTTGAAGACCTTTCTAAATTCAAATTCTCACTTGTCCCATAGGGGGAGAAGTGATGGGGCAGCCCGGAGAGCTCTTCAGAGCACACAAATCTAGAAACATTGTAGCTTAGAGGTATTGCAACCACTTTGATCATGGAGCCATGTCACCAGAATTTTTTCCTATTATCTTTGCCCACTTGTATAATAAGTTTTGCCAACTTCAAGGTGAATCTGCTTTAATGTTGCTTTTAATTTTCTCAGTATGGTCTCCAATATTTCACAGTGCTCACTCTTAAATTAATTGCTGCTTGTGATTAAAAGAAGATGGCTTCATTATTATGTGAGGATTTCCTGTAATGATCTCTTCTGTTTTACATCTCTTTACTCTCTCTTATTTTTCCCCTTTCTAGCTCTCAATCTCCTACTCCTTTTTATGACTGCGTCTTCCATTTTCTTCTTTCTTCAATTTCTACCTAGCCAGTTTCTTTTCTACCTGCCCATTGCTCTCCAGCTGGTGTACTCATTCATGCATGCATGCATTCACACAATATTTCTTGAGCACTGACAGTGTGGAGGTCCAGACTGACTAGCCTCAAATACTGGTTTCATCACCTTCTAGCTCTGAGACTTTGAGCAAGTCCCTCAATCTTTATGTGCCTCAGTTTCTTTATCAGCAAAACAAGAATAATAGTAATTCTATCAGTATTAAATGCTAAAGTGTGTTGTGAGTTTACCACATTCCAGTAAGTTTTAAACATTTTACCTGTGTTAACTCATTTAGTCTCATAGAACACTATGATGGGATTCTGTTATTAAGCCCATGTTTTGTGCATGGGTTATATATTTTCATAATTTGCTCAATATCACAAAGTCACATAGCTCATCAGAGGGTTGAATGAACTCATTCATATAAAGGGCATAACAAAGTGCCTGGCACAGAATAAATGCTCAAAAACTTTCCGCTAACATAATTATTATTGTCATTATAAATATTCCCATTTTACTACCCAATAAGTACTTAAAATATTAGCCATTGTTATGATAATGACATGTAAGGCACCATGCTACCTGCCATGCGTGTAAAAGCTGTGTCAAATACTGTGACTATTTTCAAAAAACAATATATTAAAGAACTTTCAAAAATAACTTGTTTTCTCTTCCTCTCTACTCTTCCTTTCTCTGCCTCTTCCCCCTCTACCTCCTCTTTTTCTTCTTCCTTCTTCTTTTAAATTTATTTTTTCAGAGAGATGGATAGCACAGGGCTTAATAACAGAGTCAGGAGCCAGGACACCTGACTTATTTCACATCTTGACTCCTGCTGTTTAGCTAGGTGACCTTTGAAAAGTAAGCTAATTTTGTTGTGCCTCAGTATTTTCATCAACAAAATGGACCAAAACTATGTCTACCTTATAGGGTTACTAGGAATATGAGATATCTTTATACTTGTGAATCACACAGGATGGTTCCTGGGATGGTAAACAACATGGAAGTGGTAGCTTGTGTCTCTGTTTACTTAACTACAAATAATAAATGTAAAGAGTTTTTATTGTGCACTTTGGGAGGCCTAGGTGGGCAGATCACCTGAGGTCAGGAGTTTGAGATCAGCCTGGCCAACATGGCAAAACCTTGTCTCTATTTAAAATACAAAACTTATCCAGGAGTGGTGGCACATGCCTGTAGTCCCAGGTATTTGGAAGGCTGAGGCAAGAGGATAATTTGAACCCAGGAGGTGGAGGTTGCAGTGAGCCAAGATTGTGCCACTGCACTCCAGCCTGGGTGAAAGAGCAAGACTCCATCTAAAAAAAAAATAGAAAGAGAAGGTTTTTATTGTATATTTCATTGATGATATTAGTTAATTATTTATGTTCCCTATTCTTAATTTTAAATTTTTAGATATTTTTCATTGTTTCCTCTTAAAAATTACTAAATTCAAAATTATTTTAAATTTCTCATTACTATTAATATGTCATATAAAATAATGGCTGACATTTCAAAAAAAATGTTCATTACTCCTACTCCATGAGGTATGGCTTTTGTTTGATTGCTTATTACATATTGAAAATCTTTTTTCTGCAGGTCTCATTAGAAATAGTTTCTGACTATTCCCTTAACTTTTCTCACTCTGACAGCTTTGTTTGGTTCATGATTCCTACACTGCATTAGGGATGTTCTCTTGTTTGGCTGTTTCCATCTCTGAATTTTCTTGGCAAACTATGCATACATTCAGTCTCAGCTTCAGAACGGAGTTGGACAGTGATGATTTTTCTGTATACATGACTAGTATACATTTATTGAGTGCTTACTAGATTTGGGGCCACAAAGATGACAAAATATGCCATTCGTAGCTTAAGTTGCTCACTGTCGGGGTGGAAGAGAGGCAGAAACATACCTCATTTGAATTTGTCATTGTTGACACTATTTTAGGAGTCTAATCAAAATCCCATGGAACACCAAGAAGTTAATCAATCTTTTTTCAGTCTAAAGTGGTACCACTTTATCACTTTAAGATTGGGCAAAAACTTTTTGGATGAGGAGGGGATAGCTTACTCAGCTAATTTATGGAAGGATTAGCCTGGTGTCAAGTCTGATCATCAGAATGTAGATTGTGGCTGGCCAAGCACTAACATGTTTCTCTCAAAGATTCAGCTCAGAACATTGGGGTTTGAGGGTGGTGAGTTGGAGGAGGTTGACGGTATGTAAGCGGAACCTTTTACATCCTCTCCAAATCCAAATAGAAACTTGCTTGTTGAGAATGTCTTTTTAAGTTCTCTACTGATATCAGCTATTTCCATTTATTGCTAAGAATTTCAGTTCTTATTAAAGCATAAGGTCTGCTTAATTATAACTCTATCAGAACACTATCAGAACTCTATCAGATAAGGAGACCTGCATGGGCTCCTTATCATAAAAATAATTTAGATTAAACTGCCAGGGTTTGACCTTCTCACAGAATCATTTGGATTATTACCCAAGACCCCAATTTTCTAGCCCAGTGTTTCAAAAAGTGCGGTCGGTGGATTACTTGAGCACCATCCCAGATAAACGGAATCATAAAATGCATAAAATTTTATGCACGATGATCTCTCAGAACCTGTATAGACACCTGCAAAATAAACTGGAGGCCACTGAGCTTTAGTGGTCTTACACTTTAGTTGGCAAAGCTTATGATAAAAAAGTAGATCTTAGTCAGTACACCAATATGCTTTCAAAGAATCAAACTAATAATTAGTATATAGTTTTAAGAATAAGCGAGTTATCCCTCTCATTATTTCCATGGTACTACCAAGTTAAAACATTAAAGCTACTGGGGAATCTAAAGTAACTACATTATGAATTCACTGCTTCATCCAAGTAAGTATCCCTGATGGTTTATTTAGAAAACATTTTATTTTTCACCAACATCACAGAAGGCATGTTATTGAATCATTAGTTATGATAAGTAACATAACTTAGTCTCTACAACTGGAGAACAATTTAAATATGAAAAGATCACTGACCTCTGACTTCTGAATACTCCTTGTGTTTTCTTTTGTTTTTTTGTTTTATTTTTGAGACGGAGTCTTGCTCTGTCGCCCAGGCTGGAGTGCAGTGGCGTGAACTCGGCTCACTGCAAGCTCCGCCTCCCGGGTTCACACCATTCTCCTGCCTCAGCCTCCTGAGTAGCTGGGACTACAGGCGCCCGCCATTACGCCCGGCTAATTTTTTTTGTATTTTTTAGTAGAGACGGGGTTTCACCGTGTTGGCCAGGATGGTCTCGACCTCCTGACCTCATGATCCGCCCACCTCGGCCTCTCAGAGTGCTGGGATTACAGGCGTGAGCCACCGCGCCCGGCCTCACTCCTTGTGTTTTGTGTTTATTATCCCTTTCATTTCATTTACCTGGAATATGTCTTTCCCCTCCTCTCCTAAAGGGACCTATTTTTTTTTTTTTTTAAAGAAACGAGGTCTTACTCTATCCCTCAGGATGGAATATAGTGGCTAGATCATAGCTCACTACAGCCTGGAACCCTGGGCTCAAGTAATCTTCCCTCCTCAGTCTTCTGAGTGGCTAGGACTACAGGCACATACCACCATGCCTGGATGATTTTATTTTTTTATTTTTTGTAGAGATGGGGCGTCAATATTTTGCTTAGGCTGGTCTTGAACTCCTGGCCTTAAGTGATCCTCCTGCCTTGGCTTCCCAGTGTGCTGGGATTATAGGCATAAACTGAGATCATAGGCCTGAACCACTGTGCCTGGCCTAATGCATCTTTTAGGATCCAACTCAGGATCTTCTATGATCTTTCTCTCTTTTGTGGGGACCTCATGCCAACAGTAGTTTATACAATTCATTTAGTAAGTAATCAGATGCCACTTTGTGTAATCAAATGCCATTTTGTGACATTGTATCTCTCACATTGTAAATTAATGTTTATAATCTTATTTTAAACATTTTGCATGTTTATACCGTCTCTCCCTGACTAGCTGACTACCTCTTTATTTACATAGTAATGCCCACTGCAGTGCCTCAAACACAGTAGATGCTCAGTAAATATTTAGTGATTCGAGATCTATTCAATTCTGGTGGTTTAAGAGGAAAGAAAAGAATCAACTATGCCACAGAAGACTTCAAGAGAGCTCAAGACGGGGTTTAAAAGCCATTGAGTTAAGATTCCTATTTTAACAATCTTTTATATCCTGAGGAAACACCCACAGAGTAATAGAATTAAGGAAATGCATTTCTCTCCCACTTCCAAAGCCTTCAGAAATATAGGCACTTAGACTTAGAAAAAGTACTTTGTGTTAATACATCTGTTATCTATGCATACAAATGCAAATGTGTGTTTATATGTGAGTGTGTATATATAAATATAGGTATATACACACACAAATATACAAATAATATATAGCACACATATATACACATGTGCAAACACACTAGTTTTCAATAGTGGGGAGAGAATATCATTGACTCTATGGTTTAGTTTTGCAGCTTAGATTGGAAAAGTTCCAAAGCACTTACAGGGCTCTGCTGCCTTAAACAGGCTACCCTGCCATATGGCAGTTTTACTACTGTGGTGGTTTAGTTGTAATTGATTTATATGAGATTATGATGATATACTTGATAGTCCATTAACAAAGTGACTAAGCGAGGTTCTTGACTACTGGATATGCTCCTGAATAAAATCTAAGATTTTTGTTTTCAGTTTTCTGTTTCAGTCTTTGTTTCTGTCTCTCTTCACCCTGTTTTTATATCTGAAACTCCCATGCCAGGGGAAAATGTACAATGGGAATGTATTATGAGTCACTTTGTTTTAAGGTTGATAAAAAGCTATTACGTTAGTCTTCAATTTTCAATCCGGCTACAACTATCTACAATTTTCAATCCAGCTACAACTAGCTCTTATTTACCCATGTTGACAGTGATCGGGAAGAGTGAATCCACTGTGATTTCAATAACTTAATTTCACCAACAGTTTAGAAAATTATCAACATTTTTAACTAAGTTGCTAGTGAGAAGCAAACATCAAAAGATTTGTGATTTCCCTCCTTTTTGCTTTTCCTATCTTTTCATAAGGTAATTGGTAAGTTAAAAAAATAAGAAGCACATTATCTTAAAAACTATAACCCTTTAAATATAAAAAAGAATGAGAATTCTATGGAAAATTTATGTCACTTATCTTCTTACAATCTGATTTTATAGTCAATCATTAGCTATCATTCATTAGCTAATGTGCACTTACAAAGTAATTTGCAAACCTAATAGGTGAATGTTTAAAATTAAAGCCGTTAAAACCATCCTATGATTAGGTGAGTGTAGAAGTGATTGTGTGGGAGACTGTGGCTTTAAAAATATCCATCATAGATGAATTTTCCTTTTCTCAAGTCAAGCATAACAAACATCTTTAGCTTCTTCTTCTTTGCCACAGCTTCTCAGGCCTATCTCCCTCAGGGAAACCCACTTCCTGAGCCTTAGGGCTTCTCCAAAGCACCTTATTCTGTGATTCAGTAGTCTGTATCAGTTCAGTCAAAATGAAAGAACATCCATATACGCAAATAAAATGTGGATTTAATACAAAGTTCCTGATTTATGGAAAAACATTGGCTAAAAGTACTTCATTTCTTTTACTGCTGCAATAAAGAGAGTTTACAGTTAGTAACATATAACTTAGAGGAGTGACAAATTTGGTACTTAAAAAATATTTAGGTAAAAAACAACCCTGTCACTTCTACTAAGTCATTTTTAGAGCGTAATCATTTTAATTCTTCTCCATCTAATTTTATAACCACAAGACAACCTTTCCAAGGAAAATCCCTAACCTCTTGTAGAGATCCTCTCTGCTTCTCATTGTTTACGACCCCTCAAGCAACGATTCATTTGAAGTTACTTTTGACCTAGAAATTAGGAAACACTTCGGTGTTCCCTCTTGGTACCCCGTGCACATAAATAAATATCATCAATCCTAAACAGCTTGAATGTATAAGTTTAACATAAAACCTTTGATTGTTAGCAGAGATCAAGTGTTTGAACTGTGTAGTGCTTGTGATTTGCTGAGGAAATGTTAAGTGTCCAGTCACAATGCTACAGCCAAAGAAAATTTGCAAATGCCAAAAGATTTAAGCGGAGGAAGCAACTGGCCTGGATTTAAGATAAATTTGGATATGCATGGTTACAAATTTCAATGTGAATTAGAAAAGCATTTTTAACATCATCTCTGGAAGTCTTTAGGGAATGGTTTTTTCATGTGAATAAGCAGTGAAAACAAAATTCGTCAGCTGTTGTTAATTTTTAACAGCAGAAATTTTACCAGTTAACTTATTGATATAGAGAAATGTTTCTTGTCTTGCAAGGCGACTTCTAATTTTCACCTCTAATTTTGGGATTCATTTTAAAAAAATGAGAAGTTTCCAAAAATGAGCCATGAAGAGACAAATTAAGAAAGTGGTGCTCAAAATGAGATGTACATCATAAATATGTATGCAACTTTATAAAACAACAGATAGCCAGAGCTGTAGAGTCAGAATTGTATGGACTAGCATTGGTGATCTTGATATTTTTTTGAAACCTCTATGAGAAATTTTGAAGTGCATCTAAGAGTCACATTAAAAGCATTTGTCATAAATATTTATTCTGAATAATGCCATGAACTACTATTTGGCAGTGCAAATATGACTTTTAGTTGCTCTTAAAAGGGTTTTCCTCAGAGCCATTTGATGACCTCCCCATTACTCCCGTAGTCCACTGGAACAGGGGTCCCCAACCCCTAGGCCCCAGACGGGTATAGGCCCATGGCCTGTTAGGAGCCAGGCTGCACAGCAGGTGAGTGGCGGGCCAGTGAGCATTACTGTCTGAGCTCTGCCTCCTGTCAGATCAGCGGCAGCATTAGATTCTCATAGGAGCCTGAATCCTATTGTGAACTAAGGAATCTAGGTTGCACGCTCCTTATGATAATCTAACTAATGCCTGATGATCTAAGGTGGAACAGTTTCATCCCGGAACCATCCCCACCCCTCCCCAGGTCCATGGAAAAACATGCACGAAACCAGCACGAAATTTGCCAAAAAGGTTGGGGACCCCTGCTCTAGAGGCTGTCTTCTGTCATAGCACTTTTCATCCTTGAGGTTAGTGTCATACGCAATTTTCAATCTTCTCTTAATTGAATGGAAGTGATGTGGAATGAGAACCTTGTCTATCTTGCTTACTGTATTATTACTAGTGATTTGCATAGTATAGGGCCCATAATGGCCAATTAATATTTACTGAATAAATATAGAACTTAACCTATTGCTTTTTTGCATTTAAAAATATCCTTTTTTAAAATTAGCATCTCAAATAGCAATTTGGATGGAGAGTGGGGTGGGTGATTGGGGGTACTAGGGATGGTGTTGGGGGTGGGGATAGTCAATGCCAGCACTACAGCTTTCAAGCCTGAGTCCCCATCCTAGCACAAAGCTTCTTCGTATTCAATCCTGAAGTATTCCAAAAGTCAGTCAGGAGATTAAGATTGCAAATACTCACAAACTGGATGTTCGGTGTTTCATCTTTATTTGTTGTCACAGCTATGCAGGTGTACTGTTCACATGAAGAAAAGGAAATGTTTATAGTAATAAAAACATAACTTAGTAACATAGTATTAAGATGTTCTTTGACAAGATGTATATTCAACTGATAATGGATTTTTGGTACAATTTTCAAGAATTTTGGAAATTGGTTGACTTGTGCTTAATACTGAACAACAATGAAATAATTTCAGTTAACCGATTTCTTTCTGCTAGCAGTCTTTTTTTTTGAGACAAAGTCTCACTCTATCACCTAGGCCAGAGTGCAGTGTGCGATCTCGGCTCACTGCAGCCTCCACCTTCTGGGTTCAAGAGATTCTCCTGCTTCAGCCTCCTGAGTAGCTGGGATTACAGGTGCCTGCCACCATGCCTGGCTAATTTGTGTATTTTTAGTAGAGACGGGGTTTCGCCATGTTGGTCAGGCTGATCTCAAACTCCTGACCTCGTGATCCACCTGCCTCAGCCTCCCAAAGTGCTGGGATTACAGGCGTGAGCCACTGCGCCCCACAGGATATCAATCATATGGGCAGGTAATTTAAAGCTATCCACCATAAGATTTACCAAATTAAATATTAATAGTAGTTTGTGAGTGGAAAAAAATAAAATCCTTTTATAGAATAATACCTAATGATATTCTAACCATATCTTCTCCTAAAGCTTAGTAACGATCTTGAGAAAGATAGCCTGACAATGTTTCATGTGCATTTGTATTAGGTAATGGATCTTCCATTCTACCAAGGTGAAATTTAGATCCAAATAACTTGCATGCCTTTTTCAAGGTTATATAATGAGTTTGAATAACTGGGCCTAGAAACTAAGTCTCTAACTTACTTTAAAGTCTTCTTTCCATTATCCTACTACTCTGAGTTTTCTGCTTCAGGTCACTCAGGATTAAGGGTTGTATTCATCACTTTTTTCCTTCATGCACAGTGCAATTACTTCAGTGATAAGGATTGTTTAATTTTGGCTCCAGGGGAAATGAAATTTTTCAAGTCTGGGAACATGAAACTCTGATCCAAATTTGCAAAGCAACAATGAGTCACTTGACATAACTCTACTTCATTGTTTTCCTCATTAGACATCTTCCATCTTAAATGCGGCTGACCACGGGAATGGAAGCTCACACACTTGAGTTCAAGTGGCAGCATCCAGCCCCGATACTTTCTGAATGTGTGGTTTGGATAATTGCTTTGGCTTCTCTAGTGTAGTGTTTTCTCATTTACTAACATCAACATGGGTTAAAACTGATGTGAAGATTGAATGATAATGTATGTTGAACTTCCTGTGTAAATTGTACTGAAAAAATGCTATTTGGACGTTGTTTAAAAATGCAAGTTTCTACTTATCCAACTTTATAGGAACGGAATGTGTCAAAAAAAGTGATTGTCTTCTACTTTCTCCAAGACCTGGTGAGACTGGACCCATACTTAAAATGCCAGAGCCAGGGTTAGCTAAACTAATACATCTCCTAATGGTCCTGATTCCTTCTGGGAATTTTCCGGGTGGGCTGGGAGCAGGGTTTTGTCACTCATCCTTGTAGTTTGAGGCTTCCTAATGGCACAGAAGTTTATGTTTCATAAAATCTGAGTTAAATAAGAGTGTTAGTACTGGGAAGTACCTTAGAGACACCGAGAACTATAGATTTGCAAGTCTCTTCTCTGTAAGTATTAATAAGACATTTTTCATAAGCATCTTTTTCCTAAACTGTCTCTGGTCATTCTGCTGACCACCAGCTTGGGTGTGAGAAGCAGTGCCTTGGAAGACATGGCTTCTTCAAACTCCTAATCAGTATTCAGTTATCCTACTCTAGCAAGGATACCCCTCTGGGTGAGGATTTCGTGGAACGCTACTAAAGTATATCCTCAGTTTCGAGCCCTAAAACATTTTACTGAGAATAAAGAAGGGACCAAAGATAATACATGAATTTTTATTTCTTTTCTGATTGCTCTTCATAATAATGCAATGTATAGTCTAGAAAAATATGGAAATTTTTTTTACAGAAAGTATAACTTTCTCTTTTAAGTGTTGTTCTCACAGATCATAAAATCCTGAATTTTGTATCATGATCTTAGCTGACGATGGTAAAGTCTCTGATTTGTCTTATTCTGCAGTTAATTTTACATTGATCCAATGTTACGATATTCTGATTGAAGTTTAAATTCAGACCGATTTGTGGAAGCTCATGTCATTACAAGAAAACTAACAAGACATGAAGGTGTTTCATTTTATTTCCCTCTTACTATCCTTCAGAACTGGCAGAAATAGGTATTTCTATTGTCTATAAAACCTGTCATTTTATTTTTTTCCTAGTAAACATTGTTTCTTTTTAAGACTGTAACATACTTGCGGGCAGATAACTTTTTTTAAAAAGTCGTGTTACTCCTTTCTGGCTTCTGATTCTGCACCTTGTACACAGAAGGTAGTGGCTCAAAATGTGCAAATTCTTCCAAAACATTTACATAATGTGGTAATGTCTATAATTAGTTTTAAGATAAATACACTTTAGTTAAAGTCTGTCTAACCAGTGAAATATTTAATACTACCGTTTTTGAAGAACAATGATTAGGAGTCAGCCATTATAAACAAGGAGGAAATTGTTGGAAAAACTTGTTGCATTTCTATTTTTGCAGCTCATTGGCTTTATTGTTACTGGAAGTGAAAGAATGTTTATTATTTCATGAAGTAAAGGCCATTAGAAGCTTATTTTTCTGAGAGAATCTACAATATTGGTTTTCTACAACCTGAGATATATTATGAAACATGTTTACAAAAGTTATGACTTCAGGCTTGGTGAGCATTTTTTTTTTTAATAATAGCTAGTCCTTTGCCAGATCTGTAATGTAAAATTCGACCAATTTTTCTATGTATCAGATATCATGCTTATGTTAAAGTATTTTTCTGTTTCAATGCTGTTTTTATTACACTGCATAGATCAAGGAATTGAAATGCTAGTGAGTCACTTGAACTCCCCGTTGAGCATCAAATAGTGGTAGGTAACCACCAGCTGTAAGCTCAGTTATTGCTGTGATAATCTTTTGAGAGTGAGTGATTACGGTAGTACATTGTTTTCTTGCCATTGCTTTTCTCATAGGTAGCTGCTCTTAGCTTCATTTGACTAATGGAAATTTTAAATTCTGCTTCATGGTTCACAGGGGAGTAGAGAGCAACCATATATCTTATGCCCAGGTTTCTGAACTGCATGATGCTTGAAAGAAAAGAGCAGCATTTACCCAGGGAGCATTGGTACCTTATCTAATTTGCCACTTCTTTCTTCCTTTCAGAATCATTTCATCTTCCTATGCCTGCATTCATGCATGTATCTTCCACTTACACGGAGGTTATATTGCACAGCTCTGCGCCTATAAATATAACGATATCTAAACAATCTCAGGTATTGTCACCAGTATCATTGTAGAGTCCAGGTGCATGTGCTACCACAGAGAAAGTAAGTTATGTAATGTGCAAGCAATTTCTTCTCTTTCCTTTTAGCAAACTCTTAATACCAACTAGACTTATATTTTCCTCTTTAATCAAAAACTATTTATTGAGCTCATACAAGGGTGGACTACTGAACTAGAATGTAAAATTAATCCAAGAAAAAAAGGCATATTCCACAAAAGTTGAAAAGAGCCCTTTGCAGGGAGAAGAAATATTTTAAGTTATAACTGCAGGCAATATGTGTTTCCTGAATTAGGGAATAATGGCACTGTGGGATTACATTTTTTTTTTTTTTTGAGACAGAGTCTCGCTCTGCCTCCCAGGCTGGAGTGCTGTGGCAGGATCTCGGCTCACTGCAAGCTCTGCCTCCCGGGTTCATGCCATTCTCCTGCCTCAGCCTCCCGAGTAGCTGGGACTACAGGCATCCGCCACCATGCCCAACTAATTTTTTGTATTTTTAGTAGAGACGGGGTTTCACTGTGTTAGCTAAGATGTTCTGGAACTCCTGACCTCGTGATCCACCCACTTCGGCCTCCCAAAGTGCTGGGATTACAGGCGTGAGCCACTGCGCCTGGCTGGGATTACATTTTTTAAAAATCCAGTTCACAAAAGTGGTCGCAAAGGTCAGAGTAAAAGTGGTTTAGTGCGGACTAGGAGAACATGTTACATCATTGTGGGAGAGCCTGTCACATCATACTTTCAGCATAAGAATATTTCTAAAAAAAAAAAAAATTGGGGCTATATTGCTTCTCTTAATTTTCTCTATTTGTTTTGCTCCACTGTATTAATCTGCTTGAGCTTCTATAACAAAATTCCTTGGACTGTGTGGCTTAAACAACTGAAATTTATTTTCTCACAGTTCTGGAGGGTGGATGCCCAAGATCAGATGCCAGCATGGTCTGGTTGGTGGTGGGGGCTCCCCTCCTGGCTTGCAGACGGCCACCTTCTAGCTGTGTGCACACGTCGCCTTTTCTGTTTGTGCACACGGAAAGACAGGAGCTCTGGTTTCTCTTCCTCCTCTTATAAGGACTCTAATCCTATTGGATCAGGCTCCTAACTTTATGAGCTAATAATCTAACCATAATTACTTCTGTAAAGGCCCTATATTCAAATACTGTCACAGTGGGAATTAGGGCTTCCACATAGGAATTTGGGAGGGACACAAATCCCTCCCAAATGTTCAGTTGAGCAACCACCAATGGGTCTTTTAAGTGAATGGTATTAATATAGTAAGAATGTATCTTAAGTAGGTAAGTTAGCATGTAGTTGATATCCAGGTAAGAACCAGATAGCAATCCCTTTATTGGATTGACCTCTATTTAGGCCAGACCAGACTGTTAGTTTTGGATGCAGTCACAAACTAACTCAAGATAGTGTGTGTTGGAGCACAAATTCAAGCTCAAAATAACATCATCAGCAACAACAGCAACTTATTGCCACAAATAATGAGAAAAATCCCAATTTGAATTTGACTTCTGAGTAAATGATTTGGGCCTGAGTGAATGGGCAGTTATCAACATTACATACATGCACTGAAGTAATCTGTATCCCTTATTATTAACAATTTGGTTATCAGATTGTCTGATGTTTTTCTGCCTGATTTACCAATTATGGCAAAAGGTATATTTCCATCTTCCATTATGACAATGGATTTGTCAGCTTTTCTCTTGTAATTCACTGTATTTTTACTTTATATATTTTAAGGCTATGCCATCAAGTGCATAGAAGTCAATTTTTATTTCCTAGTGAATTACAAATTCAATAATTATCTAATTACTCTATCATTAATAGTGTTTTTTTTTTGGCTATAATTCTGTTTACTCTGATATAGTATCTTTCCTATACACTTTCTCTATTCCTTTTCCTCTTTTCTTTTTTAGATGTACTTCATGAATGTAGCATACAGGCAGATTTTTTAAAAATTAAATTCAGATGCTTTGCCCATTAACTGGATACTTCACTTTGCATTTATTGTGATTACTGATCTAGTTCTATTTATTTTTACCATATAATATGATATACATTTTTTAATTCTTTTTCCTTCTTTTCACAAACTTCTTTTATGTCAACTTTTAAAAAATGTCTTTTTTTCCCTTACCAACTTAGCAGACATAAATTTTATTTCTGTTTTATAGTGGTTTTCTTTAAACATTTATTTTGATATTTCCCACCATAGCAAAATCTATCATTATTCAACATCTATAGTCTTCTTCCAAACTATGCACAGACTTTAGAATCATTTGATACCCAGGACACCCTCCTATTTTACATGAATTTGTTTCCTAATATTTTAGAAATTTGCAATTATTTTATTACTTGTGAAATGTTTATTTAGATGCATTATTTTGTTTATCTGCTTGTTTACCTGCATTCTTGTTCACTGTTGATACTTGCATCTCATTTCTTTAATCTATCTTTCTTTCCTTCCTTCCTTCCTTCTTTCCTTCTTTCTTTAATTCCCCTTTCCTTTCGCCTTCTCTTCCTTTCTTCCCTCCCTCCCTTATCTCCTTCCCTCCCTCCCTCCCTCCCTCTCTCCCTCCCTTCCTTCCTTCCTTCCTTCCTTCCTTCCTTCCTTCCTTCCTTCCTTCCTTCCTTCCTTCCTTCCTTATTTTAACAGGATCTTGCTATGTTGCCCAGGCTGGTCTTAAACTCCTGGTCTCAAGCAATCATCCCACCTCAACCTCCAAAAGTGCTAGGACTACAGGCATGAGCCACGGCACACAGCCTCCTGTAATTTCTTATTCTTGGAATAAATTAGTAGTTACCTCTGCAATGTTCTCTTAATAATAAATTCTCAGCCCTTTTGGTCTAAACAAAAACTTTATTCAGCCCTCACTGTTGAATAATAAGTTGGCTGTATTAAAGTTTATGTTCAATTGAGCTGGGTGCGGTGGCTCATGTCTGTAATCCCAACACTTTGGGAAGCTGAGGCGAGTGGATCGCTTGAGGTCAGGAGTTCGAGACCAGCTTGGCCAACATGGTGAAACCCCATCTGTACTAAAAATACAAAAATTAGCTGGGTGTGGTGGCAAGTGCCTGTAATCCCAGCTACTAGGGAGGCTGAGGCAGGAGAATCACTTGAATTCGGGAGGCAGAGGTTGCAGTGAGCTGAGATCCTGCCACTGCCCTCCAGCCTGGGTGACAAAGTGGGAGTCCATCTCAAAAAAAAAAAATGTTTATGTTCAGTTGATTTCTCATAGATCTTTGAAGATATAATTCTATTATTTTCTGGCTTCTTGCTGCTGGAAAGATTGTCAGATTAATTGTAATTGTTTTGTCAGTCATCTGTCTTTTCTCTTTGATTACTTTTTTTTTTTTTTTTTTTTTTTTTTTGAGGTGGAGTGCTCTGTCCAGTGGCGTGATCTCGGCTCACTGCAACCTCCACCTCCCGGGTGCATGCCATTCTCCTGCCTCAGCCTCCCGAGTAGCTGGGACTACAGGTGCCCACCACCATGCCCGGCTAATTTTTTGTATTTTTAGTACAGAGTGGGTTTCACCGTGTTAGCCAGGATGGTCTCGATCTCCTGACCCCGTGATCCGCCCGCCTTGGCCTCCCAAGGTGCTGGGATTACAGGTGTGAGCCACTGCACCTGGCCTCTTTGATTACTTTTAAATCTTCTTTTTACTTTGATGTCCTGCAGTTGCATATGATCTTTCTAGGTATGGCTTTATTTTTTATCTTTTTATGATTTGTGTTTGCCAAATATAATGATTCATCTCATTCATTGATCTCAGAAAACTTTAGACATTATTTCTTCAAAATATTTCTATTTCTTCACTATATTCTTTTCTTTCAGAATTCATGTTTGAGATATAAACTATGCATTCTGCTCTCCATGTATCTTAATAAATATTTTTTTAACTACTTAAATTAGTTAAATCTAATCAATGGTTTAGTTAATTAGTTAAGTCTAACCAATTTTTCCTCTGAGGTTTTAATTTAAATATATTTATTTCTAGAAATTTTATTTCATATTTTCTATTCAGACTTTAGTTTTAATAGTGATTTGTTATACCCTTATGGACTTTTTCATTAATCCTATTAAGTCATTAATAATTTTAAATATACCTATTTTGGGCATCTTTTTAACTAATTTTAATCAGTTTCCTCAGCTGCCAAAGAAAATAATTTCATTTACTCATTGAGTTACTATGGGTGTTTAATTAATGAGTACATGTCCTTAGAATAGTGCCATACTGCCTGACACCTAGTAATTTCTCAATAAATATTGGCTACTATTTTTATTGTTATCATCCCCAGAAGATTATAAGGGCCTGTCCCTGTTTTATTGTTAGGCTGATGAATTTGTGTATTTATCTGTGTGTTTTCTAATTTGGGGTTGTAAGCTTTTCTTAGGGGGCCTTCATCTATGGAAATTGTGGGTGGTTTGGGAACACCTCTTTCTGGAGCAGCTTTTCTATTTGTCAGCTTTGCCCTAGGAATATTACCAACCTAGGGTGTTTTTGGTCCCAACTTACTAAAGGAGGTTTGGATTCTCAGAGATAGGACAATATAAATTCTACAGCCAAACCCTGATAAAGACAGACTAGTGGGCCAATGCTAACATTCTCTCAGGAAGAACATGTGTAATTTACCTCTTAAAGCCCAGAGCCCAATTCAAGACAAGCTTCCCTGGTAACTTTATACATTGGTAAGTATCGCCCATAGAAGGGCCTGACTTCATGAAGTGGCCTCAGTTCCAGCGAGTCATGTGGGCCTAAGCCTTAATCACTGACCACATGTAGCCTCAAATGGCCAGGGTAACCAATGACAGAGTCCAACAGCCAGCCTACAGGGAGCGGCAGCATCAGTCCAGAGGTTACTGAGAGGTTATTGCTTGTTTGTTTGTTTGTTTTTTTGATTGAGTGAGAATAACAAAGTCCGATGTATTTTTTAGAAAGGCTGTCATTGTAATTAACCAGGCTAGTACATCTGCAGTCCTGGGTTCTCTGGAGACTGAGGGAGGAGATCTCTTGAGTCTAGGAGTTCAAGGCTGCAATGAGCTATGATCGTGCCTCTGCTCTCCAACCTGGGTAACAGAGCGAGACTCTATCTCTATAAAAGAAAGAAAGAAAGATTGCCATTGTAGCCTCCGTGTAATGGGGTGTAAGCCTGGATGTTAGGAAACTAAAGCAATGATTTTGGCAAAAGATGATGAGGACTTGAAACAAGGCAGGAGAAGCAGAGACTGAGAAGAGGGAAGAGCAACTAGAGACTCTAAAAGAAGCTGTGGGACTTTGTTAAAGATTTCAAGAGCAAAGACAGATAAGAGTAGCAAGTAAGAAAAGGTGAACTACTGGGGGAAAGGGACTCTGTAGAACTTTGATAGTTAAGGAAGGATAGGGTAAGAGGATCCAGACAAGGAGACTGAAAAGGGACTGTCAAAATGACAGGAGGAAAACTAGAAGAAGTGACTTAAGCTTCTTTTTTGTAAAAATTTAAGGCATTACTGGTGAATTATGACTTATGCTGACCATCTATTTAGCTAAGCATGGCCCGATTTAGATACTAGAGCAGGTTCAATAACACAGAGATCTATCACCTGAGCTTTGGATGACTCACATGAAAAGCTATCCAGGAGATGAGAAAATGGAGGCCTCTTTTTAAAAGCTTTTCAGAAAAGGATCTTTCTGGTTGTCATTCTTCCTTCTGCTTGACTCATAATCCTACTTCTATAAGTGAGAAGGCGATAATCTCCTAAGAAGTCACTTGAACCTTATGGAATGGGGTCTATTACTCAGTAAGCATCTTATTGGATGTCTAGTCCTAATATTTTAGTGTTGCTACTTGAAACATGATGCATGACTTTTCTTAATATATGTATTATGAATGACTTCTCTTTGAACTTAACCTGACCAGTGTTCTCAAAAGAAGTTACCTTGTTTGTGTGTGTATGGTGTCTGTTTGTGTGTGTATGCTGTGTGTTTGTGTGTGTGTTTTAATCAATTTGGCCTAACAAAGGAGTCCATATATATTTTTTTTCCTTCTAAAACTTTGGAGAGTTGAAATGTTTTTGCCCTTGGATTATTGTTCCCGATGACTGTCTTGATAACTGTCCTAGGTATTTGCTTGTATTTTCAGAAATAGGGAAAGGGACATTAGCTTTTTAGACTCACTTCGAGATCCTTTGCTATCAATACCAAACTGAGCAGGAAAAGAACATCACTGAAATTTACATCATATAAGAAATGATTTTTTAACTGAATTGAGTGGGTACCTAGCAATCTAGAGAAATTTCAGATTCAGGGATATTGACAGATAAAGACAAAGCTCAAAGAGATTGATGTGTGTAAGATCCCAGTTTATTTATTTGCAATGAAAAATATGTTTGTCAGATGGACCAGAGATTCAAGTTAGTCTTTTGATTATACTTTTTTCCTCTGTAAGCAAGCCATATGAGAAGCCATATGATTATCAGTTGGATGCTTAGCAAGGTTGTGATCAAAATTAGGGATCTAGTCACATTACACTAATATTTAAATGTGTACGCTTTTGATAGTCTATTTGCCTATCTTCACAATTAGGATAAACTCACAAGTCTGATGAAGTACTCACAGTGGCTTGTCAGGTACCCCTTCCTCTTGGTTTTTGGTGCTTTCATAGCTTCTTAATTCACCTTCTAAGTGGATTTTTAAAAGCTTATATGTAGTGTGTTATATTATATTTTTACTTTTGAGACAGAGTTTCTCTCTGCCACCTAGGCTGGAGTGCAGTGGGGCAATCATGGCTCACTGTAGCCTGGACCTCCTGGGCTCAAGCGATCCTCCCACTGCAGCCTCCTTACTGGAGTAGCTGCGACTACAGGTGTGCACCACCATGCCTGGCTGCTTTTAAACATTTTTTGAAGAAATGGAGTCTTCCCATATTGCCCAGGCTGGTGTTGAATTCTTGGGCTCAAGCTATCCTCTTGCCTCGGCCTCCCAAAGTGTTGGGATTACGGGTGTGAGCCACCATATCCAGCCACAATGTGTCATATTATACATCTAAGTTTTCATTTATTCATTGTCTGTTTTCCCCATTAGAATGCAAACTCCATGGTTCTACAGAACACCATTTACAGAATCAGCAAATGATTTCCATAAAGGGCTACTTATGGAGTGTAAACTTTGACATTGTTGTGCAAATGCAGCAGTAGACCATTCATAAATTAATGGACATGAATGTGTTCCAGTGAAACTTTATTTACAAAAGCGGATGGAGGGCCAGATATTATCAAGCTCTGCACTAGAACAGTATCTGGCACATAATAGGAATTAAAAAAAAAACTCTATAGAATAAATGAAATGAATCAGAGATTATTACCATTATCATCGTCGTCATCATTATCATCATCTACTACATTTGCCCAGGTTTTATTAAGTAATTAAGTATTTGGCACTGTGCTAAATGACCTATACACATTTTCTTATTTAATTTGTTACTTTAACCCCATAAAGTCTGTCTGTCTATCTATCTATCTATCTATCTAGCTAGCTAGCTAGCTATCTGTCATGTCTTTATTTTTTAGAGTCATTTTAGTTTTACAGCAAAATTGAGAACAAAGGTACAGAAGCATCCCATGTACCTCTGCCCCAACATATATACAACCCTTCCATTATCGAGATCCCCCACCACAATAGTACATTTGTTACAATTGATGAATCTGCATTGACACATCATAATCAATCAAAGTTCACAGTTTTCATTAGGGACACCAGTTAATATTTGTTTCAACTGCAAATGAACAAAATCCCAAAATAACACTGGCTTATATATGAAAGGTTATCTTTCTTAATGTATATGGAGTTTAGAATAAGCAATCCGTGATGTATTGACAGCTCCAGAGTTAGGAAGAATCTAGCTTCATTCCATTTTGTTGTTCGATTATCTTCAACCATGCATTTCCATTCAGTGGCTGCTTGTTAGGAAGATGAGTGTGGGCAAATAGTGAGAGTAGATAGTTTCTGCAACATTTGGATCTTCATTATTTCCATTTTGCAGAATAGGAAACACAGGCTTAGCAAGGCTAAGTAACAGCCAGGAACGGTGGCTTATGCCTGTAATCCCAGCACTTTGGGAGGCTGAGGCAGGTGGATCACAAGGTCAGGAGTTCAAGACCAGCCTGCCCAATATGGTGAAACCCTGTCTCCACTAAAAAACAATACAAAAATTAGCCGGGCCTGGTGGTGCACGCCTGTAGTCCCAGCTACTCAGGAGGCTGAGGCAGAAGAATTGCTCCAACCCTAGAGGCGGAGGTTGCGGTGAGCCAAGATCGCACCACTGCACTCCATCCTGGGTGACAGAGCGAGACTCCATCTCAAAAAATAAAAGAAAGGTTAAGTAACTGGCCCAAAGTAAAAGAATTGGAGGAACAGAGATTCTGTGTGAACAAACCAGGCCTCTCAGATCTCTAATTGTGTTCCAATGTTGGAGGCCATTTTCTCTCTTAAGGAAGACTTGACCTGTCCAGGTCCATTATGTATTTTAGTTTTAAACATTATTTTCCATTGGAAAACTCATTTTCTTCTATTTCAAGTGTTTTAATATCATAATGGTATTAACACCTTAAGAACCTTAAGAACTACCTGTAATATTCATAAGTTAATCTGAATTGAGGCATTGGGTTTTGATGCCATTGAAAGTATATTCATGACTTTCCCATGAAGGTATAATATAGCAGTACATTTCTAAAGGGCACTGTAGTTGAGTCCACAGTAGGGAGAACAGAGGCCACCACTGCCACTGTGTCACCGCATAGTCATATTTTCAGCAATCAGTTAGAGAAAAATCCTGTGCTAAATATTCTCTATTTAGAAGAAATTTACCAAATAATGTCGGTAATAAGATGATATCACTTTATCATTCATTATGACAAGAAAAAGTTTCATATATATATAAAACGTTATATATATATGTATAGATATATATTTGTATATATATTTATAGATATATATTTGTATATATATATTTATAGATATATATTTGTGTATATATATATATATGTATATATATATATTTTTTTTTTTTTGAGAGGGAGTCTCACTTTGTTGCCCAGGCTGGAGTGCAGTGGCACGATCTCAGCTCACTGCAGCCTCCGCCTCATGGGTTCATGCAACTGTCCTGCCTCAGCCTCCCCAGTAGCTGGGATTGCAGGTGCGTGCCACCATGCCTGGCTAATTTTTGTATTTTTAGTAGAAATGGGGTTTCACCATGTTGGCCAGGCTGGTCTCGAACTCCTGATCTCAGGTGATCCACCTGCCTTGGCCTCCCAAAATGCTGGGATTACAGGCGTGAGCCACTGTGCCTGACCCAAAAAAGCTGTATTTTAAGAGTTGTTTTCTCATTCTTAACTAAAATCATAAGAAATTCAAATTGCTCTATCAAATTCTTACACTTATATTTTCAAAATAAATCAAGCCTCTGAAGATTTTAACAAAGGAGACTCACAGCTAATTACCGCATGTGATTTTTGCATAGCTTTTTATAGTAGATTATTTTTAAAAAATGATGTCCTGCCAGGCGCGGTGGCTCACGCCTGTAATCCTAGCACTTTGGGAGGCCAAGGCGGGTGGATCACGAGGTCAAGGGTTCAAGACCAGCCTGACCAACATGGTGAAACCCTGTCTCTACTAAAAATACAAAAATTAGCTGGGCGTGGTGGCGGGCGCCTGTAATCCCAGCTACTCAGGAGGCTGAGGCAGGAGAATTGCTTGAACCCAGGAGGCGGAGGTTGCAGTGAGCCAAGATCGCGCCACTGCACTCCAGCCTGGGCGACAGAGCGAGACTCTGTCTCAAAAAAAAAAAAAAAAAAAAAAAAAGATATCCTAGCAAGTTTAAAATTTTATCTAATGTTTATTTTTATTCATTTGAGTTTATTTCTAAACTGAGATGGTGTTATCATTTATAAACTACTTTCTGGCAAAAGCTTTCCATTTTTATAATTTTTTAAATGCTATATGGAGTTATTTCTGCATAAACAGCAATAGAGAACCACTAAAAATCTGTAGTCCAGAATAATAGTCCTTTTTGTTTGTTGATGTAGCAGATAGACAGGCCACAGCTATTGTTGCCTAAAACTTAAGGTATAACTATGCTTACATACATTTTGCACATATATGTATTTGATTATCAATGTTATATTTAAACAAGTGATATTGAGCTAATTCTGAAGATAGAAAATCCAACTTTTGTTGTAGCATTTTATTTTCATATTTCTAAAATGAGCAATTTGAAGGCAGGAATACTTTCTTATGTATGTTTAAATTGTAAGTAGGAAGTATAGAGCCAGGCCCATGGACATGGCTGAGTAAATAAGTGCTTGAATGAATGAAATTAAAAATAAAACTTCCAATCTAATATAAAATTATGTGTACAAAATACAGTACTTGAATATCTTAAGATCATACACTGAAAACATTTTCTAACATATAACTAATGAAAAAGAAGGCTTTTAAAGGACAATATTTAAAAATATGTACTCAAAATTTTACTATTGAAATAAAGTGATAATTTTAAAAGGTCATCTTTATATCAGAGATATAAATCCCAAGACCACTCTTCTTGATATTATGCAAACATCTTGTTTTTAGAAATATTTGTTTTTTTAAAAAATCTTCTGTCATCACGCACAGTAACACTCTTTTATATTTGGATGGCATGTATATTTAATTGGAAATTGCCTGCAATTTGAAATTCTGAAGACCATTTCAACCAAAGAACTGTTTCACTCTGATTAAGCCACATTGTATTTTACTCTTGCTCATGAAGTATCCTGCCCTCAGCCCTGTTTCCTTTCACCTCTTGGTCAAAGAACTGCATCATTTCATAGTGAGAAGAGTACATTAAAAAGCACAATAATAATAATAATAAATGTTAATCAAAAAACTGCATGTGTCTTTCTGATTGTGCCAGTGTTGTGGTATTCAATTATGCAATTTTCATTGGCATATTAATCATCTTTTCAACAAACAAGCCAGCGTTAATTAAAGCAAACCATGGATAAAGACATGTTGCCGGATCATCATTCCGTTTATCACAGTGCACAGGCTGGCCGTTAAGTAAATTCCGGACTGTGAGATGAATTTCAATGTTGGCCTCATCTTTTTTGTTGTTGTTGTTGGAGTTTGAATGCAACTCATCCAACAATAATAACAACAAACTTCAGACTTCACAAGAGAAAGATGAATTTGTCTGTAATTAATGGTGGAAAAAGAAAGAATAGCTGTATGTTTCATATGTGGAATTGGGCCACTTACATCCAAATAATTTTTGAAGATTTTCTATTTTTTTCCCTTAACTCTAAGTGCCAGAAGGACAGGATAGAATAGTGAATTTATTGCCTTATATCTACCTTGTAAAAAATGTTCTTTGGTAAAGAGTGACTTAGTGGTTATAGATAATATGCAAAAATTGATTTTTTAAAAGAATGTATTATGATGTGTAGTATTTAAACATGAAACTTAAAACCTTGAATTTTAATTAAAATGAACTATTTGTTGGAAATACAACACAAGTCATTACACTTTTTGAATTCCAAGCTCAATTGCAAATGTCCTTCATCTCTTATAATTTTAGACTCATTCTCAATTCTTCTTTATAGGTAATTATTATAGTAGTTCCAGTTTTTCAAAGCCTACAAACATCAACAATAATCCTTATGGAAGAGATAAATCAATTTAACAAACTGTGTTAAAACAAAGAAAGTCAAATATGTTTGCTGTTTACTGTGCATTTGTAAGCTCTGCATTAGACAGTAATTATAATTCATCTTAAAACACTAGTCTCCACAACTGCATCCATTGTTTGTGCTTTTTAAGGATATAGAATTTCCACATGCTGATTATCTGTATACCAGTTACATATGTATTTCTCCAACTTTACATACTTTGACATTGAAACTCCACTAAAGGTAATTGCTGCCAAAATCCCAGATTATCTCTAGTACTGAAAAAATAGTATTGAACTTTCTAAAATATGTAAACCTGAAAAAATGCTATTTTGTACAAAATGCTTAGACATTTGTTTCACTTCTTAAGAAGAAAAAATATATATATTGGTTCTTGGGAAAATGACACATGAGGGAAAATTGCCCTACACATAAAGGCCAACAAAGTGTCTGTCAAGTACAACAAAGGTAAGAAGCATTTTAGTACCATCAGTGTAAAGAAACAGTGTGAGATTTTACTATTTGCTTACAGCTTTGCTCAGCTCAAGGAAGTGATTATATTCATTTAATAGAGGTTTTGAGTAGTAAATGTAATAGTACACATTAAATTCCTGCCATATAAATCCTCATCGAACAATACTGATTAGTAATGATTATAATAGATGCAAAACTTCTGTTCTGATTTTAATGTAAATAACTATAAATGAGAATTTTCATAGATTTTGTATTTGTAAAATGCAACCTACATTTTTGATACTGCAAAGTAAAATATAATATACAAATATATAGTAATTAATGCCCTGCATTTGCAGTAGTTAGGAATGCTCAATGGATTTGCTTCCTAAATTAATGTAGTATTTTTTGTATATTTTGTAATTGACTCAGTTTTGTTAGGCTCTAAGTTGACTTGAGACCTCTATTACTTCCTCATTGTGGAAGCAGCATTTATAAGAAATAATATGGTAGGAGTTAAATGTGATTAAATATGTCTGGCTTTGGAAATGCTATAAATTTAATTATTTTCTCTTAATGACTTTCATTGCAAATTAGAAGTTTGTTCATACAGAATATGGGTTGATCTTAGGACTTCCAGTTATTAGCTTGGCCTCATGTGATGTTCTGAGCTTCTGTTTCTTTCAGCACCCCCAAATATAACTTAGCAGCTGTCTGTGAACAAAAAAAAAAATGATTCTTGGAGGTGCTGCTGGAAATTCAGGCAGTGGGATATGGAAAGCATCAGAATCTTTTTTGGAATAGCAGGTATTTGAAAGTGACAGTTATTTCCAGACTAAACCCTTGAAGAAAGATGATGAAGTCCACAATTTTTTACACTTTATGCCTTGAGATTAAGACAATCTTGTACTGCATGCTATACAACACACACTGCAAGTGATAAGAGAAGTACTTCTTTTGCTCCACCTGTGATGTCACTTGATGACATCATCTGGTTGTGACAAACACTAAAGTTTGTGCACTGTGGTTATCAGATTCTCCCACCTTGGTCTCTGTTCCACTTGCCAGTTATAGCACTCTGGCCCTGCTGTGGTATTCCAAACCATTACCTTTTACTTTAAACTCTTTTTAAAAAATTTTTTTTTAAATTTTTGTTATTATTATACTTTAAGTTTTAGGGTACATGTGCACAATGTGCAGGTTAGTTACATATGTATACATGTGCCATGCTGGTGTGCTGCACCCATTAACTCGCCATTTAGCATTAGGTATATCTCCTAATGCTATCCCTCCCCGCTCCCCCCACCCCACAACAGTCCCAAGAGTGTGATGTTCCCCTTCCTGTGTCCGTGTGTTCTCATTGTTCAGTTCCCGCCTATGAGTGAGAACATGCAGTGTTTGGTTTTTTGTCCTTGCGATAGTTTACTGAGAATGATGATTTCCAATTTCATCCATGTCCCTACAAAGGACATGAACTCACCATTTTTTATGGCTGCATAGTATTCCATGGTGTATATGTGCCACATTTTCTTAATCCAGTCTATCATTGTTGGACATTTGGGTTGGTTCCAAGTCTTTGCTATTGTGAATAGTGCCGCAATAAACATACGTGTGCATGTGTCTTTATAGCAGTATGATTTATAGTCCTTTGGGTATATACCCAGTAATGGGATGGCTGGGTCAAATGGTAAACTCTTAATATGTCTCCCATAGGTAGATAGATCTATCAATAGTCAGACAAGCAGTTAATCTGTCCACTGACATATCTTATGTTGCTTCTAACCACAGTCTTTCGTCTCTCTGTTTTCTGTTACATCAAGCCTTATAAAAAGTATCCTCCTATTTTTTCCTCTATATTTTCTCCTAATTATCCCCATGCTACAGTAACACAGTTCTCAATTTTAGGAATTACTTTGCCTGTCAAACCCAAGGACTACTTATTGCTTGACTTCTCTGACCTCCAAAACAACCAAAACAACTTCTTGAAACTATCTTCGTATTGTTGGGGTTGGCCTTCTCTTTCCCTTGTCCTTGAAGCCTCCTTAATGTGGGTATTGCCTAAGATTCTGCCTTCAGGCTTGTCTTCTACTCAGCCTGTGCATGCTTCCTGGTGATCTCACTCATATCTGAGGTGTCACTAGGTAAGTGGCTTCCAAATATGTAGCTTTAGCTCACATTTAAGCTGCCACCAAAAGTATATATATATGTGTGTGTATATATATATATAAAATCTCAAACTCAACATATCTGAAAATGAATTTTGCAGCTTTCCTTCCAAATCAACTACTCCTTTTGCATTACACTTTTCCATGGAAACCATCACCATCTATCCATTCCACACGCTTAAGACCCAGGTGTCATCCTCAACTCTTGGATACCTCCCACACCTAATTCTGCAGACGTTGTCTCTCTCCTCTCTTGTATCTGTCTCTATCCCTAGGTGCTTTTGCTTTCATAAGGGCTGTCATCATTTTTCCCTTTGAATTTACCATATTGGACTATGCCATGTCCATGACTTCCTTTCCATATGCTCTCTGCCTAGAGTGTCATGTTACTCCATCTATATCCTTGACATCTTCCATTGTCCTTTGAAGAAGATAATAACTAAGCTACTGATTCTCAAAGTGTAGTCTCCAGACCAGCAGTAACAGCATTATCTGGGAACTTGTTAGAAAATTCTTAGGTACCATCCCAGACTTACCGAGTCAAAAACTCAGCGTAAAGAACCAAGCAATCTGTGTTTTAACAAGAATTCTGATGTACAGAATTCTGATGGCTTAGGGCAGGATTTGGCAACCTTTTTCTGTTTGAGTCCATATAGTAAATATTTTAGGTTTTTAGGCCAAAAGGCAAATAAAAGATACCATGTTGGTTCTTATATAATGAAACAGAAAGACAAATGTCCACAAAATTTTTATTGATGAAATTCAAAACTTTGTGGACATAGAAATTTGAAATTTATATAATATTCACATATCATGAAATATTAATCTTCTACTGTTTTAAAAACTATTTAAACATATGAAAACTACTCTTAGCTGATAGCTGTACAAAAAAAGGCAGTGGTTGAGATTTGGCTCACAGGCTGTAGTTTGCCCACTCCTGACCTACCTTTAGCCATTGCTAGGTCCCACCAGTCTTCTGTTTATCAAAGCCTTGAACATCTTGTTTACTTTTTAGTCATTCGTTTGTGTGTCCCTCTTCTTCACCACATCTTAATCTCCTTGAGGACAGCAATTACATTTTATTAATCTAAATGTCATCGACAAAATGTATAGTCCTTGGCTTAGTAAACATTTGTTCCCTGGGTACAGCACACCAACATGGCACGTGTATACATAGGTAACAAACATGCACGTTGTGCACATGTACCCTAGAACTTACAGTATAATTTTAAAAAAATTTTGCTCCCTTGATACAGGAAATAATGAATACATTGGAATGTATAGATTGCCATTTTTTTGTGAATCTTCCACCAATTTATTTGACATGTTTCTTAACCTTTAAATATTTGCTTTTGCTTGTAGAAGTTTGTTAGTTTGTTTGCTTGCTTGTTCCTGCCTTATAAATACCCATAGGTAGGAATTTATTTTATTTGATTCTCTTCCTCCTTTTAAGGATATCTCTACTTCCTCTCAGTCTTTAGTCCACATCAACTGCAAAACAGGAGGCTTTTATTGTGGGTGCCATTTTTGTCAGTTAACATTTCATTGTTTTTTTCTGAAGAAGAAGAAGAAGTGGATATTGACTGTTTGCCATGCTTGGAGTTTTAACTTAAGGTTATTCTTACTCTTGAAAACCTGCTGCCACCAGTTTTACAGTTTCACTGAACTTCTTAATCACAGCCTATGTGTTTTGATCACACCACTATTTTTGTTTAACTTTTTGTTTGGAAATAATTTTAGGCTTACAGAAAAGTAGCGAAAATAGTACAGAGAGTTCCCCTACTTTTTACCCAGCTTCTTCTAATGTTATCATTTTGCATAGCCATATTAGGATTACAAAAAAGCAGGGAATTAACATGGATACAATGCTATTAACTAAACTCCAGACTTTATTCAGATTTCTGAATTTTTTCTCCTATGAATGTCTTTCCCTATTCTAAGATCTTCACAGTATTGCATTACATTTAGGTTTTGTATCTTTTTTACATTTATTTATTTATTTATATATTTATTTTAGAGGTGTAGGGGGAGGTCTCACTATGTTGTCCAGGCTGGGTCTTGAATTCCTGAGCTCAAGCAATTCCCCTGCCTTGGCCTCCCAAAGTGCTGGGATTACAGGCCTGAGCCACCACGCCCAGCCAGCATTGGTGGTTCAGTGGTTTTGTATCTTCTTACCCCAATCTGTAACAGTTCCTCAATCTTCCTTGTCTTTCAAGACACTTTTGGAGAGTGGTACTCAAATATCTAGTAGCCTGTCTCTAAATTTGGGTTTGTTTCTAATATTTTATCATGATTAGATTGAAGTTATATGTTTGGGGCAAGAATAAAACAAAAATAATATGCCTTTCCCAGTGCATCATGTCAGGAAGCAGACAGTGTTCATAGATCTTATTCTGGTGAGGTTGAACTTAATCTCCTGGCTGAGGTGGTATCTACAGGCCCAGCATTTTATTTAAGGTGATCTCACTGCAGTTGAAGTGACTTTTTTTTTTTTTTTTTTTTTTTTTTTGAGACGGAGTCAGGCCAGGCACGGTGGCTCATGCCTGTAATCCCAGCACTTTGGGAGGCCAAGGTGGGCGGATCACCTGAGGTCGGGAGTTTGAGATCAGCCTGACCAACATGGAGAAACCCTGTCTCTACTAAAAATACAAAATTAGCTGGGCGTGGTGGCACATGACTGTAATCCCAGCTACTTGGGAGGCTGAGGCAGGAGAATCGCTTGAATCCAGGAGTCAGAGGTTGCAGTGAGCGCAGATCTCACCACTGCACTCCAGCCTGGGCAACAAGAGTAAAACTCCGTCTCAAAAAAAAAAAAAAAAGAGATGAGTCTCGCTCTGTCGCCCAGGCTGGAGTGCAGTGGCGAGATCTGGGCTCACTGTAAGCTCCGCCTCCTGGGTTCACACCATTCTCCTGCCTCAGCCTCCCAAGTAGCTGGGACTACAGGTGCCCACCACCACACCCGGCTAATTTTTTGTATTTTTAGTAGAGAGTGGGTTTCACCGTGTTAGCCAGGATAGTCTCGATTTCTTGACCTTCTGATTCGCCCACCTCGGCCTCCCAAAGTGCTGGGATTACAGGAGTGAGCCACCACGCCCAGCCTAAGTGACTCTTAAAGCATTCTGATATCAAACCTAATCCTTAGTTGTAATCCAGTGTGACAGAAAAAGACCATTAAAAACAAACAAACAAACAAACAAAAAACAAATGCAAGAACAAAAACCTAAGCTTGAGTAACATAATATATGTTTTCAACAGTTAGCAAAGGGATTTTTTGGAATAAAAATAAAATAATTAAGCCAAAGTTTAAATAATAGGAATTTGGTATAATTTATTGATTTAGACATATGGTGCTGAGAAAAATGGAAATTCTCTGCCCGTATTTATCAAGGTATATCAAGGTTTAAGCTGGACCCTTTATCTGTTCATTCTCTGTTCACACTGAAAAAAAAATATATTAAGAATTAGCTTTTTTACTTCATAATTGCAGAACACTTTATATCTCTTTTAGGTAGCTGGAGTGAAGGAACGGATAAGATTATAAAGGCAGAAGCTTAGTGGTCAATAGGCGGTAGTGAGAAGAACTTTGTGGGATGGAGCCATGTTTAGGAAATTGAGTGACAACTTTTAGTCTCCATTTCACTATTCCATATTGGAATACTGAGAGAGTAACAATGGCACTTTGAGTTTGAAGGTAAATTCAATAAATAAAATAATAATAATTTAGGCCAGGCACAGAGGCTCATGCCTGTAATCTCAGCATTTTGGGAGGCTGAGGTGGGAGGGTCACTTGAGCTAGGAGTTCAGGTCTAACCTGGGCAACATAGGGAGACCCTCCCCGTCTCTACCAAAAAAAAAAAAGGAAAAATCCAGGTGTGGTGTACATGCCTGTGGTACCAGTTACTTGGGAGGCTGAGGCGGGAGGATCACTTGAGCCCAGGAGGTTGAGGCTACAGTGAGCTTTGATCATACCACTGCACTCCATCCTGGGTGACGGTGAGACCCCATCTCCAAAACAAGAACAAAAACAATAAAAAATCCAACAATTTAAAGCATTCATTCTTTATCTACCCACATATTGATATATAACATGTATGTAAGCTCTATATTCATAGTTTGTAATAATGAAGTTGGTTACATTTAAGAAGAATTTTCAGTGGAATTTCTAATTGATTCTTTTTTAATTAATTTATTTAGACGTGTGCTGATTGATCACCTACAATGTGGCTAGTGTTGTGTCAGGTGCTATTTCCTCTAAGAAGGCAGAAAATATTTCATGGATAAGAATTAGGAACGTCATATGTCCAGTACACTTTATACAATTTTCACTTTAGCAATTATTTTGTAGTTGACTTACATAGCTGTCTCCGTTTTGCTTTGAATCCTAAACCTCTCTCTTTTCATTTTTATATCCCAAGCATCTGCTCTTAGCACAGTTAAATCCCTGCAAAATAGCGGTAACTCGAGTTAAAAGGAGGGAGATGTGGAGGGAAGAGCATATGCAAGGATTCGATGCTATGAGAAAGCTCAGCGTGTTTGGAAGCCTATAAGCAGTTCATTCCTGGTGGAGCTTGGTTGGGAGGCTGGGCAGTGAAGTTGGAGAGATGGGCAGGGGAATGAATAAGAGGTGCCTTGCATGCTGTGCAAACGCATTGAGACTTGATCTTCACGTGATAAGAAGCCACTACGGCCAGCCTACTAATATCTATCTCATGGTAGCTGCATCACCATAATAAGAATACAACCTGATTTTTGGATCCTTGCAGGCATTGGGGCAGGCAGTTAGTAACAGGATTGGAAGTGTGGAATATAAAGTGTAAGAAAAGAGATTTCTCCCCATTTCTGAGCACATAGCCAACTCCAGGAAACATTTAAAATAGGCATAGTTTGCTTTAGCCTCTTGTCCCCTCTTGCTCTCCCTTCCTCTCTCTGCTGGTGTTCCCCACCCTTAGCCCTTCCCTATTGCCCTGACATCTGCCTGCTGCACAGATAGGTACCACCTTACTCTCTTTTCTGCCACAATCCAGGCAATGCGATGTCAGTTTAAGGGCATCTCTTCTAGATTCCAGAAAAAAAAAAAAAGGGTGGAGCTGGGAGGGAAAAGGTGGAATGACTGATAGTCACATTCTAAGAATTTCCTTACTTTTCTAAAGAGGATACTTGTAATCCAAAACAAAACAAACAAACAAAAGAAACCTCATAGTCAGAGGAATTTCAGGCAGTGAGTGTAATAGATTTTGGAGTAAAATGTATCTGAACGTGAAGGAGGAAATTCTAAGGTTTTAATGGAAGGAGAGAAGATTCCATGGTCTGATTCCCAAGCTCTCCGTACTTTCCACAACTTTTCTTTCATATCCCACAGATACTCTAAACAGCTTAAAATTAAATCTGAAACACTCATTTTTTTTTTCAACTCCTCACACCCTGTATAAATTTAACGATTATTTCCAGACCAAAATGATTGGTTTAGAGGAGACCCAGGAGTTTTTACTAATAGCAGTTGTTAAGAGCAGAAAGGAGCTTTTTGTAGGGGCAGAGGTGGAGGTTGGGGGAAGTTTGGAGCATGGGTGATTAGAAATGTAGGATTTGCAATGACAGGATTAGAGTCAAGGCTTCTTCAGAGCGATCACATTCTTACATGGAACTTTTATAAATTAGGTTAAAAATAAAATGTAATCATTTGCAATTCCAAGGCACCAAATAATCTTGGATACGTTTTGTTTCGCATTTTGGTGAAACAGTTACTGTCTCCATTATTGCAGAGAAGAATAAATTGGATTTGTCTAAAACTCTTCTATTCCAAATTATAATTTTCATAAGCTGTTTTCTGTACATTAGTGGCTAAATATTAAAAACTTTTGTTATACTGTGTGTTTATAATTGTGATAATTTAATGATTTCTCCTTTTATCATCCTTTTTGAACCCAATACGTAGCATATTATTTATCCTACTGATTAGCATGCTAAATATCGGCATGAATAGAATATGACTTTAGAAATTATCGATACTTTTTTTTAAACGTAAGATAAGGAAATACCTTGCTTAAATTTGAGAATAAACAGAATAGTTGAATGTCATTATAAACCAAACACTTAAGAAATTATTCTAAATAATGTAAGTGAATGGCATTTTTATATTTATAACTAAATGAGGTGTCATTTCTGGCCTGTATCCATTCTGTGTATGTTATAATTTTTTCCAAGAACAGTTACATCTCTGATGTTTGAAGAATCTTGACAGCTATTGAAAGTAAACAACTACACTGAGATTTTTATTCCTGAAAATAATAAAAAGAGACAGAACGTTAGGTTTTAAGAAGTGATAATATATGGGTTATTAGCTAAGTATATTGTAATGGAAATTTAATTGTATAGTATTGAAGAAAATACTATAATCAAAAAACATTCTGTCTAAACATAAACCTTTGTTGTTTTAAAATTTTTTTGTCTTAAAAAAACCCATAGTAGTGTTTGCATCAATAAATAAAGATATTTTATATGTGTGCTTTAGTTAAAATAGTCCTTGAAATTCCAATTTAAAGAATCCTGATTCAGACGAAAGCTAAGGCAAATATGTAGATGTCTAGTACCTTAAAAAGACTATAAAGGTTATTGAAATTGAAAAACGTAAAGAAGAAAGATTTAGTCAAAATTAGTTAAGCATCTGTTTACTTCTATAATGGTTTCAAGAGAAACAATTAATAAAAGTTCAAGATAAAGTGATTTTTTAAATACAAATTATCAAATACAGACATGTAAAGACAATTGTACTTATTGTCACTATAACAGTTCCAATTTGTAGTGCCCAACCCTTAGAGTTTTCCTGTTTCTTTTGAAAGGTGTTCTGGTAAGAACATGTTTTGATTGTGAAGTTCAAACAATAAGAATTTACTTTTCTCCTTTTTTTTTTTTTTTTTTTGAGATGGAGTCTTGCTCTGTCGCCCTGGTTGCAGTGCAGTGGTGCCATCTCAGCTGGCTGCAAACTCCACCTCCCAGGTTTAAGTAATTCTCCTGCCTCAGCCTCCTAAGTAGCTGGAATTACAGGCACCTGCCACCACACTTGGCTAATTTATTTGTATTTTTAGTAGAGAGGGGGTTTCACCATGTTGGCCAGGCTGATTTTGAACTCCTAACTTCAAGTGATCCACCCGCCTGGGCCTCCCAAAGTGCTAGGATTACAGATATGAGCCACTGTGCCCAGCTCAATTTACTTTTCTTTTTTTTTTTTTGAGACCGAGTCTCACTCTGTCACCCAGGCTGGAGTGCAGTGGCACCATCTTGGCTTGTTGCAACCTCTGCTGCCTGGGTTCAAGCAATTCTCCTGCCTCAGCCTCCCGAGTAGCTGGGACTACAGGCACGCACCACCACTCCTGGCTAATTTTTGTAGTTTCACCATCTTGGCCAGGCTGGTCTTGAACTCCTGACCTCGTGATCCATCCGCCTCAGCCTCCCAAAGTGCTGGGATTACAGGTGTGAGCCACCGTGCCTGGCCCATCTTCTTTTCTTTATGATAAGTTAGTAATGAATTTTTAATTGACTTTTATTCAGAATAAACTATATTATAAAGAATCTCCTATATCTCTTTGAAATTTTCAAACATATGTTAAACAGGTAAAATAAAGAACACAATGTTTTAATTCAAAAGAACATTAATATATATTCTTTAGCTGATTTCTGATTAATCACCATTTATGGAATTATACATCAAAGTTTACTGTATATAAAATAAATATACATTTTTACTTACATTAAGAACACAAAGGATGACATTAAATACAAATTCAAGTAAAAGTAGATATGACAATAAAAGTGTACACAAATTAGATGTTCAACTTTAAAGATGGTTCCCCAAAAGAGGAAGAGCAAGTGATATATTAAGAAAGAATTACATATTGACTTAGAAAATTATTTTGAGGATAAGTTTTTTTAAAATATTTGAATTATTGAAGAAAGTTTCAGTTTATAATATGATAAAGTTGATTATAACCATTTTGAAAGCATGGAAAGTAAGGATAGATTAGAAAAGAATATCAATTAAAAAACAGATGCAATCAAAATGTAGAAATTGAAGATAAGCATGCTACAGATATTGAGGGTTGAAACTAAAGAGTTACTAATTAATACACGGGAGAACTTAAGGAGGTCAGGAAAAAAGTCACCATTTATGGGGAAAGTAGTGGCTATCCCTAAAAAAGAAAAGAAGGAGAAGAAGAAAAAAAGATGATCTTGGTAATTATAGACCAGTCAGCTCAACTTTGATACCAAGGTAGATACTAGAGCAAATCGTCAAACAATCAATTTGCAATCATCTAGAAGAGCAAAAGTTAGTGGGTAGCAACCAACATGGTTTTGTGAAGAGCAAATTGTGCTAGGCCAATTTAATTTCCTTCTATGATAGAGTGACAGGCCATGTAGATAAGGGCAAAGTAATAGATGTAATCTATCCGGACTTCCGTAACGCTTTTGATTCCTCTCCACATGACATTCTCATCAACAAGCAAGGAGATACGGTCTAGACCATACTTGGGTTAGGTGAGTGCACAGTTGTCTGTGGATTCATACTCCACGGTTGATTATCAGCTACTAGTCATCATCCATAGGGGCCATATCAATTGGCTTATGAGCAGGTGTTATTGTTAATAAGACCAGTTATGTTTCCATTGATGAAGATGGAATTGGACTGGTATAGAGGCATGTAGATAAGCCAAATCCCTTTTATACCAAAAGGAGAGAGTCCAAATTCCAGGAAATATTTAGCAGCATCTCGTGTCTTATGGGCACATCTAAAAGGTGACAGTCCAGAGACTGAATAACAAGCAAATAAAGCTATCAGTTTTACTAATAATTATTCAGTCTTAACTGTTGTTTCAAGGTGTGTAAGTGATATCAGGTAACTATTGGATTCTGAAAGGCCCCCTGGAAATAAATTATATTCATAAACTCTATAGAAACCACACATAAAGGGAGCAACTCGAAGAGGGTAGAAGAGGGCTTTTATATTAATCAGGAAGGAATGTTGATATGTAATGGTCCAGAAATAACTGAATGGAGCACCTTTATCCTGACCTAGATTGTAGATTTGAGAACATTTAGTTTACAGATCATATGCTGGTGAGCAATAATAAAATTTGTTAACTATGTAGATAAGAATAAATTTCCAAACAATTTTGACATTTTGGGAAAATAGTCTATGGAAAAAACAAGATAAAGACCATGGGAATGAGACAGATAAAAGATAGGAAAAAAGACTGGCCTGGCTCTATGCATTGGGAACAGAGTCCAAAATATCAGTGAGCCACACTTGATATCTGTGAGCAGGGTTATGTGATATTATTAATGAACTAACAGGAGTGTGCCATGAAAGCTTAACATACTTTAAAGTATTTGTAGAGAGAAAATAATAAACACTATTAGCACATAGTTCCAAGCACCCTTAAGGAAGGTACTATTTACTCACATTTATAATGCCTTATTTAAGCTATTTGACTAGAAAAGGTATGTGGTAGAGGAGGAAAAGTGTTTTTATTATAACTCACCCTAACAATGACCTAGAAAACAATTTGAAGTGATTGAATGATGAACTTGATTCCTTGGCTCGCAGTAGAAGAATTTTAAGGTTTATTAATCACTGCAGTCGCTGCTGGTATCCATTCTGTTTTGTGGTACCATTTGAACCCCATTATTTCATGAATAACATTCCCTTGCAGATAGTTGGTTGGAGCTGCCCTTATTTTTTAAATGTTTGTATTCTGTGGCTTGTCAAGAAGTAAGGAACAGGGCTTTCTTAGAGATAACTCCCCTAGGATTAAATCCAAGGGAGTGGTTCTTAAACATTTTTCTTCCACAACTCCCTGAGAATTCCTGCCAAGAGCACTGCCCATTTCATCCCTCTTAATTGCATACAGGAAGACAGAAGAGGATATTATCATCTTGTCTTTATTTAGTCTAGGAGAACACAAGATTGCTCAGAGAATATGGTTGACTGAGAGTTGATAAGCAGCAGCAGGAGCAGAGGAGAAGTGGAAGAGGTTTTAAGATAGACAAATGCTGCCATCACCACTAACAAGTATGACAAACCTTGGCTCCATGTCCCTCACATGATTTGGAACTTCCTAGTGATGTGTCAAAAAATTACACTTCCTCAGTTTAAGAAACTCTTCAAAGAGAAATCGCAGAAGTGATGGCATCAGAACTTCAACAGCCTTCTTAAATTGGAGGTCATTAAATAAAGCAGGCCATCGTGCTTTTTTAGTTTGACTTCTGTGATAGATTATCAGTTCCTAGCCTGCGTGAACACACTGTAAGTTTAATAGGTGTGGCTATAACATGCAGAAAATAAGGAATGTTGCGAAAATGCAAAGTTAGTTACTTCTTGAGGATCAGTAGATTTAGCACGTTAACTTGTATTTCGCAACCATGTTCTGACACCGTATAATAATGATTTCTAATTAGAAATTGATGTGCTTATGTTAACATGCCTTGTTGAGTCCTGAGGCTTATTAAGTTTACTTGGATTCCTAGGGAAGGGAAAAATTAAGAGAGAACAAGTTTATAGTACCTAATTGTATTTCCCATAAATTATTGTGGGAATAGTATTTTCTTATCCATGAATTAGATAATCTACAATTAAAATTTCAAAAAGAAAAAAGTATTATTAATAAGGAACGATTACCGGTTTTTTTCTGAGACAAACATATTTGACTATTTGCAAAAATGTCAGTCTAATTTGTATTATGAAAGGACCCCAGATTAGATTGCAAGGCACACAGAAAATTACATGGGTTTGGAATACAGACCTAGGTGTGAATCCTGACTCTTGACCACCAGTATTTCGGTTCTCTGAGCCTTCGATTTTCAGCTGTAAAATGAAATAAATTGTATCTACTCTGCAAGGTTAGCTGCTGTGAGAATTAAAAGATGTAATTTAAGAAGCAAACTTGGTATAATCAAAGTGCACACACAGTAGATCGTCTATAAATGGTTACTAGTACTACTAGTAGTAATAGTATTAATGACACTTTGTTACTGTAAAAAGACCAGCAATAGGAAGTTTAAGAACTGCAACTTTGAGTCACATTGATTTAGGTCTAGAGAAACACACACACACAGCACATAGGGGAATGTGTCAGTCATTTAGTTTATTTCTTCATTCATTCACTACGTAGATACAAACTCAAAATAATGTTTGTCTTAGGACATCTTTAACTTACATGGGAAAATAGCTCCCAAAGCAGCATATTAAAACATAATTTTTTTTTCTGTTGACATTCTAATAAAGTCAGTAAAATAGAAATACAGTATTTGGCTTTTACTGTTTCTGTAATTAGTTAAATGCTATATTACCTCACTAAAAACCACGTAAGAAAGATTCAAGTATCCTGCTACATTTCAAACATTATTACTACTCCTTTAAGAAAATTCGTAATGGTTAAGCTAATGATTAATCACTGGTAATCAATGAGATATATATAGCCAATTTATACACAAAAGGCAATAAAATGCCATACCATAAATTCATTTTATGCCTATTGTATAAAGAAATTTCAGTTTCAAATTCCAATAATGGTAAAATATGACATAAAATGTATGAAGAATATTTTAGCCTGTGTTTGACAGAAATATTTTATGGAGGAAGAATATATTGTAACTCTTTTTTAACAATGATATTTTTAAAGCAGAAATAAATCTGTTTCCAAATCATACACAATGAAGAAGCAAAAAAAGTGCCTTCCCCAAAGTCAAGTGTAAAGAAGCACTGTAAATATCATGAATAAATGTCACCTCCTCACAGTATTAATAAATAGGGAAATAAAGCATGTCTCTTATCTTTTTTGGCATAATTTAAGATAGTTTATTATTTTGGAGCAGCAAGCAGTGAGCACTTGTTAGATATCATCATTTGGTCACAGATTTGTAAATATATCAATTCTATGCTGAGAGAAGGATTATGCTCAACCTACTCCACTCAAAATAATTACAGACATATTCATAAATGTTTTGAACATATGAATTTCATCAAGTTTTCATCTACATGCACATGCACAGAGTTTACTATTAGGAGTTATTTTCCAAGTGCTTTGTAACACGACGCTAAATTGTTTCCTTTAGCAGGTAGAATCTTCTAATTCAGATTATTTCTTAAAAATGAAATATAATATTTTAAAAATCACTTTATATTTGAACTTTTACTTTCCCAGCTAACAAACCTCGCTCAAAGATACCTTCCGTCGAGAATGCAATATTTTGTTTTATTGTCTATTGGTGTCAGAATGGAAATTTGGGAAATGACATTAAATAAAATTGCATTCATGGTGTTTTTTTACTTATAAGAAACATTATCTGCAAAAGATGTATTCACTTATTTTTCAGTAAGTATCGTATCTAAACTCGAAAAGAAATAAAATCATATACATTAACAGGGTTGAAAGTAGATCCCTTGCCCAGCAATTTGGGAGGCTGAGGCGGGCAGATCACGAGGTCAGGAGATCAAGACCATCCTGGCTAACATGGTGAAACCCCGTCTCTACTAAAAAATACAAAAAATTAGCCAGGTGTGGTGGTGGGCACCTGTAGTCCCAGCTACTTGGGAGGCTGAGGCAGGAGAATGGTGTGAACCTAGGAGGCGGAGCTTGCAGTGAGCCAAGATTGTGCCACTGCACTCCAGCCTGGGCCACAGAGCCAGTCTCCGTCTCAAAAAAAAAAAAAAGATAGTAGATCCTTTGAAACAGCATAATAAGAGATAATTTTGGAAATGTAGAGAGAACAGATGATGGATCCAGGAGAGTCAGACCAAGGCCATGTTTAAAGTTCATGCAATCAAATGTTTTGTTATTAATAAGATGATTTGATAATGTTAACCTAAAGATCCTGAATACAGTTATCTAAGATGAAAGCATATCTACCTGCATTCATATCTGTGTCTTAACACATGTCATGTGTCTCTCAATGCTGCAGACCACACAAATCAGAGACTAAGAGTGATCTCAGGTTAGGGGTGAGTACTTGTGTCTATCATTTAACAATGTGAGAATTTCTTCATGAATCCTTTTATTCAAACATGAAGAAATTATTATAGTCAGGCAATCTTATATATTGGGAAGGAATGTGGGGTTTGGTTCTATGTCTAGACTTCGCATGTAACCACCATAATGATTATGGGCAAGTCACTTAATCCAGTTGGGCCTCACTTTATTCATCAAAATGTTTTGGTAATATTACCTATCTCAAAGTGTTGCATGTGAAATTCAAATGTGAAAATACAAATGGCAACACATTATAAACTGTAAAGAGCAATATGAATGTCATGTGCCCTTAGGCACAATGAAGTAGCTTTTATTGAAATAGAGTGTAATGCTTAATGCCCTAGTAGAATTGTACTGTTTCATTCTCAGGTGGTTTCACTACAGTGTGCAAAAACGGCCCAACCAATGAAATGGTTGTCTTATTTAGTCTTGGGGAAAAGTTGTGCTTGTACCCATGGAGAGGAGAAAACAGTAACCCCACCACTCCCTCCATCATCACTACCCTATATAATCAGAAAACTGAGGTAGAATGGAGTTGAGAGTAATTGAAACTGAGGAGTAGGTTAGGCTGATGGCAGTCTTTCAGCCGTGGTGGAAAATTAAGAATTTCCTTAGATAGAAACAAGGTATAAATAAAATTTATTGGAGAAGAAAAAGTTCTTTGTCAAGGAAGGAAAGAAGGGATAGTTTCCAGCCTGCTAGGAGTGCCAAGGAAAGAAAAGGTCTTCACTGAGAAGCTGCAGGATTCCAGATGCTTCCAAGAAAATCTTACACCCACCTACTATTATAGTTTAACTATTAATCACGTAACATTTTGAGAGAGTGTCCAGTTTCTTTTGGAGAATACCTCACCGTTTACAGCAGCAAAATCCCATCTGATAACAAGAGAGGTCCTTCTGGCAACTGCTAGAGTACCAGTCCAACCAGTAACACAGTTTCCTGGCCGTGTCACTAATTCCTGCTGGAAACTTATCAGCTTCTGTCTCTAGCAGAAGAGTCTTGCCTGATTAAGAGAAGAGGCTCATCTGCTGGTAGCCGACCCCCACCCACAACCTCCTGAGTTTATCAGCTTCTGACCAGTTCATAAATCAGTCTGTGGGATTTTTTTTTTTTTAGGGGCATGGGCTGGGGGTTGTTTTGTTTTATCAAAATGTATTTCTCTCATAACAATTAATACTTTAATAAGAGACCTTAACCAGGAATGTTAGGAAGTTGGTTAGAGATGTCTTGCAGACAGGCGCCTCCTCCCTTGTCAGTGACAAGGTAAGGTAATCCTATACACAGGCTGCTATTGTGAGCTGAGAAACTGGCCTCCTTCACTGCCAGAGACCAGATGCACCTCTTCTATCCTAATCTGTAAACGACTTAAAGGAGCCTTATCTCGGGGCTCTTCGGCTTCATTTCATGCTTGATTTACTTTAATTTGTCTGATAGGGCACAAGGATTTGGAGACGGCCCATCTTTCTGCAGAAAACGTTCAGATTTTTTTTTCCCCCTCGCATTGTTGTGTTGGGGTTTTGGATTTTTTTTGAAAAAAAAAAAAAATTTTTAATGTGGAAGAAATCTTGCTCCAGTGCAGCAAGCTGCTTGAGTGTGTTTAGATTTAAGCTACCCCAGCAGAAAAAGAGTTTGTGAAGTGGTGTAATTGTGTGATGGGCCCCATTTACATTGAAATCACATTATGCGATATATCAGGTTCCTGAAGGGAGCGGTGCAGTAGAGCGCCGGGCCCACAAGATACTTTGAAAGGCCTATATATAGCAGCAACAATTGATAGGAGATTTTACAGGAGACTTTATAAATATGTAAATAGGTGTTATCTGATTGGGTTCTGTGGCTACACATCTGTACCTCAAAGGAAGCAGAGCTGTGAGAACTACCAGGAAAACAGTAGTTTGCATTCTAAGTGAGTCTGAGAAATAGAAATGTTTTACAGGTTGACAGCAGGTCAGGGTGGAGGCACTTTGCATACCTTGGAGGGGAAGCTTCCCTGCAGTGGAAGGGATCCCTTCCCTCTCCCAGAAAGGGAGACTTTCCACTCACCGAGTTTCATTTGTTTTATAACAGTGCTCAGATCGGTAGCTGTTGACCTTTCACCCTTCTTGTTATTTCTTTAAATTGTTCATGCGATATGGTGCCAGGGGGAATTGCTCCTAATGCTTTTTTGCATTTTAAAAAATGTACTTGCAGTGACCCAAGGGAAAGAAAATAAAGTCTTTGGTACATTGATCCCTTGATTAGTTATTTCCTAAATGAAAATGGAAATACTATTAAAGCAGTAATAATGTTCCATCTTAATAGTTGAGGAGTCAATAAATGGCTCCCGTGAGCTTCATTAAGGATCTTAATGAAGCCATTTTTGATGGCTGAACTTTACATTATCCTTTTCTCTGTTCTCTCCTCACTTTTTATTATTTTTTTAACCTAGGAGTCATTTAAGGAAGAGAAGTAGTAGTTATGATCTGTTTCACAGATTTTGTTTCATATAAATATCATTGCTACTGCTAAAATAAAGTTAATGCTATTTTGTGGTAAATTTTTATGCAGAAGATAAAACACAAGGATTTATTTTTCAGATAGGACATATTTAAAATAAAGTAGGCAATTTAAATCTGTATCACACTGGTACGGTTAGCAGCTATATTCCCCATCGATTTTATATTCTTGTATGTCTTGGTCTTCTACACATCACACACACATATATATATATATATATATATATATATATATATATATAATGGTGATTTGAAATACCTCCTTCACCTAGTCCCAAAGCAATAATGGAGACTAACCAGTCCTAGTTCAACTGTAGTTTTCCCCAACATTTAATATTGAGCTGTTCACACCCTTTATGTGGTCTTACCCTTCTTTTTCCTTTGCTACAGTAGAACCATGATTACAGCCTTGTATATCTAAATAGATGGTTCTGGATACTGTTAAAGAGCCAAGTCACCTCACTCCCTATATGAATTCTGGGATTAAAATAGTTTTTGAACAATTTACATTTAAAAAATCCAAGAAAAGCAAGAACAACTTTATTGCTGGGAAACACTACTTGCGACTGTGTTCGTCGGGCTACTTAGAAATATCAGGGCAGGGGGCTGTGCATGTTTTTTTGTTTGTTTGTTTGTTTCCGAGGAATTGCTTCAATTTGGAATCTTCTCCTGGAGATGATTCACTATAATGAAATGATAGCAAACACCATTCAGTCATGAAATAAAGTGACTGATTATGATTAAAATATGCAAAAGGTATTTTATCTCTCTGCTTCTGATCTCCCCCCTTCCCTAATTCACAGTAAAGGTCTCTGGGTGAAATGGCATGATTTAAGGTGATTGGAATTACTTTCTGATTCTTGTGGAGAGGTTGCAGAACACCTCTGACAAGAATTGATTGATTATTGAAGTCAACAGTTGTTTCAAAGACTCCTTCCAATGACAGTATAATAATAAAGCCTGTTGGTTAGGAGGTACTGGATTGTGGACTCAGGCACTAGGGTGGGGACGTGAGAGACTGGGCCTGCTCCCTGAAACCTCAGGAATGCTCATCACTTCATATTCCACAAGGAGTGTCTCCAAAAGAGGAAGATTGAGAAAGTCTTAAAATATGTTCACTGCTTTAGAAATTTTACCGTTTTCTTCGGGTTTCACGTATTCACTTCAGAGTGCTTGTGTATCTGTGGTCAGTCTCACAGGCAGTTCCTTGGTGTTGAAGACAACAGATCTGCAGGCAGTACGGGACCCCTGATTCAGGCCTGCCTGTAGCACTCAGGAATGCTGTCTCTGGACCAGCCACTGAATCTTCCCACTGAGCAAGAATGGCCTTCAACACTGGCTGGGCATGGCCAGACTGGCATGTAGGAAGTCTCTATTGTTGATGCTCTCCAACTCCCTCATCCTTCAGCAGCTTCCACTTCTGCTAGCTCCTTGCTCTGCCAGGTGCTAATGTTCCCACCTTTCTTTCACTTTCTATTTTATAGACAAATCTTCTCCCAGGAAAGATTCCAGTCAGCCTGTCCACACTGAGAGGTAAATAACTGATGATGTATAAGTTGTTCTCTCTTTCCAGCCTATTTGCATTTTAGCAGGTTTCAAAACATAAAGGCAAAACAATGCCTTTTGTTGTAGTTGGGAAGTAGGTGTGCATTTCTCAGCTCTTCACCTAGATGGGGGCCCATGGCCAGAACCAACCCAAATTATGGTAGTGATTGTCATGAACCTTTGCTTTATTTTGACTGGAGAACTCTGTTAAATTGACATAATTATTTAATTTAGACACTTTCTGAACTCATCACGTTGCTGATCCGATATTAACATTTTTTGAATCGTATTGGATGAATTGTTTTAGTTGGTATAAGTTTGGTACCAAAAAGTCAAATGATCTAATACAAGCTAGTAATTTATTTTAGAGGAAAAAAAGCCTTTCTTTTGAGGTCACAACATTATACCCTGAACCTTTAGCTACCACTGCTGCATACTCTTGATTACGGAAATCACTTGGTCAGTTCAGACCAAACCAGTAATCCGAAACCAGCAAGCCCATAGTTATGGCACTCAAGAGTGAACTTTCCTTATAAAAGGCACCATAGGTCAGATGGGGTGGTTCATGCCTGTAATCCCAGCACTTTGGGATGCCAAGGCAGGCGGATCACCTGAGGCCAGGAGTTCAAGACCAGCCTGGCCAAAATGGTGCAACCCCGTCTCTACTAAAAATACAAAAATTAGCCTTGGGTGGTAGCACATGCCTGTAATCCCAGCTACTCGGGAGGCTGAGGCAGAGAATTTCTTGAACCTGGGAGGCGGAGGCTGCAGTGAGCTGAGATCATCCCACTGCACTCCAACCTGGGCCACAGAGCAAGACTCTGTCTCAAGAAAAGAAGGCACGACAAATGTATATTCTTGAAATGAGCTTAAGACATTGGGAGTCCTATTTAGACTAAATGTTTGGGCTGTTTGGAAAAATATTATTTATATTGCTTACATGTGAAGAGCATAGGTTTTGAAATCAGATGATCATGGGCTGTATCACAGCTTTGACCCTTGTAAACCAGTTGACCTTGGGTCTCAATTTTCTCTTCTATGAAATGGGAATAATAATGAGTACCTCCAACAGACTTGCTAGGGTTGAACGCTGTGTTCTTTTGTAAAACGTTAAGCACCATACCTGATATGAGGAAAACAGTCCACGAATAGTGGATATAGTAGTCATAATGTAAAAGATTAGTTTTATGCATTTTTTATCACTAGGTATTCATTCAGTAGCCAATCATGTGCTATACATTCCTTTTTATGCTAGGTTTTAGTGGTCTTTGATTAATGGGTGGACTCTAGAGGTTTTATTTATGTTAAAGGGTGGATGTGTCTCAAAAAGAACTGCAGAAAGAGAAATAAGCCCTTAAAAATTTCAATGATTTAATATGCATGCTTAACTTTATAAATGTCAGAGAAGGATATTGTTCATTTATCTGTAGATTAATTGGTCAAATAACTGTATCTTTGATATAAGAAGACAGTGGGTTGCTTTTACCTTTGGAATTTGAATAGGAAAGATAGTACTTGGAGATTTTTATATTACCTTACATATCATGTGCCAGAAATACATGTATGTATATGTGTGTGTATGTGCATGTTTCAAAATTTTTCTTTTTTTCACTTTTTAAATGTAGAAATAGCTTCAGTTTTCCCTTGTTAAGTCATGGCTTTGCGAGTCTTTAAAGGTATTATTATGCTAGTTTGTTTTAAGTGTTAACTCTACATGATCAATGATTTATATTTACATGAAAAGCTGCTTTCACAATGAGTGAGTTTCAGTGGGCTCTTTAGCTCTTGTGTTTGTTGTTGTGGAATGGTGGGCCCAACATGCAAAATAGCGGATAAATAAGGAAGACCTCTTTTAGAAATAGACAGCACGAGTCAAATTTAGTAAATTACATTTTTCTTTAGATTGGACAGAATTTTATACCCTAGATATTTTTTAAGGCCGTTTATGAATTCCAGCTTCTCTCTTTTCTTATATTTATGGTTTCACTAAAATCCTCAGGTAGCGAAATACCTGCACTCATGAATCATTTGCAGATAATAGTGGTTTAGACATTCTCTGTCCAAATTGATAATGGGTATCTGATCCAAAGCGATGCCTATTTTTAAGGTCTATATAAGGAGTTCATGGGGGAAAAGTTCCTTTCTTTCAGATCTCATGTGCGTCATCATGTCAGTAGTTAGTATCCTAGATGTAGAAATGTAGAATAAGGAAAACTGGAGAGCTTTCTATTGTTTGAGTCTCCAGATTACTTTATAAAAAGCACATCTACTCCAGACAGAATCCCTTTTTACTTTGTGCTGTTAGCACTCTTGTGAAAGATGGAGGTGTACATTTGCATTTTTCTTTGTGTCTGCATTCTTCAAGTATTTGAATCAGTATTTATGAAATTGTCTTTTTGAAAAGTTATATTTTTAATTATAAAGGAGGAGATCTATGCTTTAAAAAGGCATTGAATTTGTTTAGAATATTTAAACATTTTATATGGTGCTAACATTCTATTTCATTAATGTATGGATTGGTTTATTTGAAGGATTTTCTAAGGGTGGACTACATCGTTCACTTCAGGGAGTAATCTTGCTGTAATCACTCACTCTCATTCTGCAGAGTGCATAAGCCGCACCTTGGGAGCTAGTTGAAAACGTGGATTTTTGGATTATACTCACAAAGATTTGAAATTAGTAGGTCTGGAGTGTCTTTTTTTTTTTTTTTTTTCCAAGATTAAGTCTCACTTTATGGCCCAGGATGGAGTGCAGTGGCATGATCTTGGCTCACTACAACCTTTGCCTCCCAGGTTCAAGTGATTCTCCTGCCTCAGCCTCCTGAGTAGCTGGGATTACAGGTCCCCACCATCACACATGGCTAAATTTTGTATTTTTAGTAGAGATGGGGTTTCACCATGTTGGTCAGGCTGGTCTCAAGCTCCTGACCTGAAGCTATCCACCTGCCTTGGCCTGCCAAAGTGCTGGGATTACAGGCGTGAGCCACTGTTCCCAGCCGTGTTTTTTTTTTTTTTTTTTAAATAAGAAAGCCAGATAGGCCTTAAAATACATCATTCACTCTCTGATAGAGATTTAAGCAGATAAATTACAGTGTCTAATGTATAAATGTAACCTTGATGTATCTAGCATCAGTCCCACTTGTAGCCCAGCTGTACGGACATCTAGAGTATATTGTGACTGAATGGACAGTGTGGATTCTTCACAATCTCCAGTCTCACACCCAGCTCTGTTGGTTTTTGTGAGAAGCCTCACTAAAACGCATTGCTTTTCCTTGCCACAGTACTTGTTGCGTCTGCCTGAAGCACACTCTTCTCTCACCTCTTTTCTGAGCCTCAGACCAATTATCAGCTCCCCAGGGATGTCTCCTGTAACCTCCCTGAGGGTCTCCATTTTAGGAGCTTTCATCCTACTCATGCTCTTCTTTACAGCACTTGTCACAATTGCAATTTATGTCTTCCTGTGTGAATGTTTGAATTTTGCTTGTCTTTTTCACTAGACTCAAAGCCTTTTTTGGTTTGTTTCTGGTTGCACCCAGTGAACTTAGTATCGAGCCTGCACATAGTAGGCTCTTAATCAGTATCCATTTGAATGAATGCATCAGAGTTAATCCTTCATCTGGCTGTTAGAGGTACATAGCAATTAAGGCTGTGAATTAACTTACTGACCTGTTATTGTGAATGAATGAAGGACAAGGGGTAACATTATCATCTTCAGTAACTGGGGAAGCTTTAAAGGCCCTGGAAGGTAAGTGTTGAGAGGGGAGAGGATGTACACTAAACAAAATCTCTTGAACTTTGTGTTACAAGAAAAGTTAGAAAGTTATTGGAACTATTGAAGTGCCAAATATAATTAACCATGTATTAATTTCAAATAGGAAGATATGTTAAGATAAAGTTTTAGTAAATTCAGATTTTTCTCATGCAAATATTACTTATGGTTATTGGAAATGCTTAATGCTAATGCCAGTTTCCATCCTCTCTTCAAGAGGACAAGAAGATAGGTATAAATAGGAGGACTGAGTGTTTATTGTGTGCTATGTGCCGGGCACTGTGCTTCTTATTTGCATGTAGTTTCTCATTTGATCTTCGCTACCCTATGAATAGCAAGAAGTAAGATTAAAAGTTCCAGGGAACATCCATCTACTCACTCAGTATCTTATTTTTTTAAGCCACTTTTTTGTTTTGCTTTGTTTTAGATTCCTAGGCCAAGATCTTTAGTGTCTACCCTGCATTCTTCTATTATTTAGAAACCTTTGTAACAAATAACAAATCCTAGTATGGATAAAATACAGATAGTAATAGTTATGGTTTACAGAAGTAAAAATGGCAAAGGATTATGATGCCCTTCAGGGTGCAGGCTGTGGTTCTTTGCTATCTCCAGGCTCTGCCCTACTTTGAGCTTTAGCCTTATTCTTAGATTAGTTGCTCTTATGGACTCTACGCAGACATTGGGGAGTAGGGGAACTCTTCTGTCTAGGCAATTTTAAAGAAAATATGAACATTAACTCTGATTGCTCTGGCTTGAATTGCATGTCCACTTCTTGAACCAGTCATTGTGCAAGAAAGAAAAAACTCTTCTTTTTTTTTTTTTTTGAGATGGAGTTTTGCTCTCGTTGCCCAGGCTGCAGTGCAGTGGCGTGATCTTGGCTCACTGCAACTTCTGCCTTCCGGGTACCTGGGTCCAAGCAATTCTCCTGCCTCAGCTTCCAGAGTACCTGGGATTACAGGCGCCCACCACCAAACCTGGCTAATTTTTGTATTTTTACTAGAGATGGGGTTTCACCATGTTGGCCAGGCTGGTCTCGAACTTCTGACCTCAGGTGATCCGCCTGCCTCGGCCTTCTAAAGTGCTGGGATTACAGGCATAAGCCACTGTGCCCAGCCAGAAAGAATAAACTGAATAGTCTTAGTCATGTCCTATCTGTTACCCCCCTTGAGACAGCAGGCAATCAATTTTTCTTAAGCCACATAGAAATTGTACTCTCATGGGATGAGAAGGAATAGATTCTGGGAAGGCAATGTGTGCATTGGTTTCCTCTTGAAATTAATTATTAAAAGGAATGCAAGCAATGTTATAAGATAAATATATTTGGGGATGATTAGTATTTGAAAATTATGTTCTTATCTGGATATACTTTTAGATAACCCTGAATAGTGGTAGTTTTAAAAATATTTCTATTTTTAATCTTCAAGAAGGTTGGTCTATTTACAGTTGAAATTGGGCGTTATTTAGGAAAAACACATTTCTGATGTCTTAGTCTGTCCTTAAGGTGGCCATGTATTCAGATGTTTATAATGATGAAATGAATAATTTATAGTACATGGAATAGTGCTACTGGACTAATTGTTTCCCTTTTCTTTTTTTGGCAAGGGTTGCTATTCTGTATGTCTAATATGGTAATCATATCGTGGGTAGATATAATAGTTAAAATTTGTCAAAAGCAGACTGTGTGTCCAGCACCGTTCCAGAGTATTATCTATAATTTCTGCCACAAGCCTATGAAATAGGCACTAAATACTATCCTCACTTTCCAGGAAAAGAAAGTGAGGTCCCACAATTAGCCAGTGATAAAGTAAAAATGCCAACTCATGTCTTTTGCTTCTATAGCTCTTTCTCTAACCATAGTGTTATTTTCTGTCCAGGGTCTTAAAAATGAAAAGAATCTTCTATTCATCGTCTGAGTAACTTTCACTTACTTGTTGACTTTTTTCCTTTTGCTTCTGAAAACAAGTTTTGTGGAACCCTTCACTACACTTCAGTAATTTACTAAAGAATAAAGAATATGGAATAGAGGACTTAAGCTTGTTCCGATATTTGCAATAAACAGAAGTAGGGTTTATAACTATTATTACCATTGTCAAGGATAACAGTGGTCGAATCTTAAGTAACAAAATATCTTAATGGAGACATTTGCTTCAGTGAATGAATTATTTGGCAACAGGGGTTCTGATGTCATGTCCAAATATACTCAGGATACATGCTGTTCCTCTTAAAAGTGATTTTCCTTGACAACTTGATGATATAAAAATTCTTTAAAGTTATTTTCCTTTAGCTTTATTGAGATATAATTGACAAATAAAAATTGTATGTATTTACATGGACAGCATGATGTTTTGATGTACAGATATACTGTGAAATGATTACCAACATCAAGCTAATTAATATATCTATCACCTCACATATTTATCTTTTTGTGTGTGTGTGGTGACAATACTTAAGATCTACTCTTGGCTGGATGCAATGGCGCGCGCCTGTAATCCCAGCACTTTGGGAGACCACGGTAGGAGGATCACTTCAGGGCAGGAGTTTGAGACCAGCCTGGGGAACATAGTGAGACCCTGTCCACACACATGCACCACACACACACACACACACACACACACACACACCCCTAGTTGGGTGTGGGAGCACTTGGCTGTAATCTCAGCTACTTAGGAGGCTGAGCCTGGAGGATCACATGAGCCCTGAGGATCACATGAGCCCAGGAGGTCCAGGCTGCAGTGAGCCATGTTCATGCCACTGCATTCTAGCCTGGGTGACAGAGGGAGACTCTGTCTCAAAGAAACAAAAGATCCATTCTCTTAGCAAACGACCAATATCGTTGATCATTGTGTGCCTCTCTTTTAGAGCTGGCCAATGTTTACTTTATTACCGTAGCATGGATAATATTTTCCTTTGAAAATTTTCTAAGTTGATTTTATCTGTTAATTCAGTCAGAGGCACTTTGAAAATGGATATCATCATTGCTATCTCATAGACACCTTTTTGAAACTACCTAAGGATTAGGAAAAATAAATGCCATCTTTGAAGAGAGGCAGACCACGATAGTAACTCATATATTCATATATTTGTCACCCTTTCCATCTGTGTTTACAACCCATGCCTACACACCTGTGAATCATCAGCATGTTCATACAGGAGTCTCTGCTGCAATTTCCTTGTGCTTGGTGGATCTATTAACATAGATACAATTATGCTTCATCATTTTAGCTCAGATGGATAGCAACTCGTCTTTCATGGTACAGTTTATTTATTCAAATTAAAGTTTAATTTCACTTGTAGATTTGATAAAACGCTTACTCTCTGTTGATTTAGTCTTCTCAAATGTCCAAACATTTTTATAGTTTTACACATCTCTCATGCATGAAAAATTGAGAATGTGTGTGTTGATTTGCTGGAAATGAGTCATGCACTGAAATCATGTGGATTCCTTTGTGTTATTACAGCCACATAACTGCTATAAGCAGAGAAGAAAAATAGGAGGAGTTGGCCTGAAAGGAGGTGTTTTCAGTGGCAACAAGCTCTTTGAAATGTAATTGTTATGAAGGAAAATATGAAAGCCTGGTTGCAGAGTGCATACCTTTGAAAAATATGTGCTAGACAAGCAAGATAATGTAGTATTCTCTAAACCATTTTTGACTTCTACATTTTGGAATAAGGACCTGCTAGGTTATTTTGAACTTGAAATAGACCACAATTTTAAGGAAAGTTGTAGATTACTTTGTGATATATCACTGATGACAATTGTGTGAACATTTAAAGGCACTAAGGAAAAAATAGTAAATGGACAAGAAACTGTTTTGATATGTGTTAGTTAAGGGGAACTTTGCTTTAGGATTTGGAGACAAAAATAATAAATATAGCCAACATATATTTGGTGCTTCCTATGTATCATACACCATTCTACAGAAATAGCAAATGTGAATAAATCATTTAATTCTCTCAGTGTCTTGATGGGATACTTACAAATAGCATCTCCATTTTATACGTGAAAAATACTCAGGCTAAACACAATTCAGTAACATGTCTACTGTTATATAGCTGGTAAGTGGCCAATCTGAGATTTAAACCCATTTCCAGAGCCCATGTGTTTAAGTTATTATGCTATGGTGTATAATTGGTGGGTGAGAAGAAAGTTCATACCTAAATTTTATATGGTTTTGATAATCAAATATGGTACTGTAAAAATGCTTAGCTCAATGCCTGAAAACTAGTGATAGTTCAAAAAATAAGAATTATTATTTACAGTTTTGGGTTAAAGATATAATTTTAAATTATTTGAATAAGGATGAGAAATGATCTCATACCTAGGAAAAAGAAAAAAAAATTGAGATAATCCTACAGTATCCTCCCAAAGATGATTGTTTTAAGGAGTTTAAGATACTTTTGAATATACACTGCTCTGATCCTGGATTTTCATATACTTGTTTGCCTCTAGTGTGAGTTACATGTCACAGACTGGAAATAATGCAATTAATAGTTTGGGGAACACATTGATATTATGCAGATGTTTTTGAGTTAAAATGAAAATGGAATTCAGAACTCACATACATATTATAATAAAGGAAACAATTATCACACATGCAATATAGGAACACTTGACTGCATGGTTTGGGCTCCTGAGGTCTCAAGTGTGTTGACATTACTTTTCATAGCCTGGATTTTTTTTTTTTTATGTGTTCTTCAGAATTCACTCAGGAATGTTTAGATGTGATTTTGTATATTTTGATTAACCTATTGTCTTGCAATTACTATAGCTATGTAGTAACCTCTATTCCACCTTCATTGTGAGAATGCCTGTAGGAAAAATACCTTTGTGCTGGCCTAAAATTCTCTGGTTTCTAATTCTCCTTTTCTAACTAAAAAAATTGTTTTGATAACCTGAATTCTTTGATAAGCTATTTTGTTAGGAACAGAAATATCCTGTTATTGTAGAAGACTATACCAAAGGGAACAAAAATAAAGAAAATAACTATTCAATTGATGAAAGGGATCACAAAGACAGATAAATTTAAGTGTTAAATGCATACAGGGCAACAGAACATTGTTCAAGGCAAACATTTTCAAGTACATAAAGGCCAGTTCCTATCTTAATACCAAAAAAAAAGTGAGATAGAAAAATTTGTCTTCAAAGACTTTTAAGTTGATATAAAAATGCAATGTATAAAGGAATCATGACAACACTTAATATATATTTGGGCGGCAGCCTCTTAAGTACTATGCACAAGCTCAACATGCATGACAATTATTTACTAATATCAATGGGATGTGAAGGCACAGCATGGAAAAAATAGGACAAAATATCCACTTTATTGCAGAATCCAGTGATAAGCTTCGTAACACTATTTAAGAGAAAAAATATAATTTAATTCAGCCTAATTAAGCTACACATTGTGGGTACACGCTCACACACATATTTATATATGTATAGATGACATAATCCTTTTCCTCTGGCAGCATTAATCTAGTTGGTTAGATAGGCACGTGCATAGTAGCAGATGGTTGATTGTGATAAGCATTGTCGTAGAGGAACAAAGCGTTCCAGTGATGTACTGGGGTGGAGATTATTTCTGGGTGGGAAGGATATGGGGAAGCTTTTTTTGGAATAGGTGGTTTTTGAGGTGGACTTTGAAGTGTGAGTAATTGATAGAGAGATATTTCATTATATGAAGAAGTGTCCAAGTTTAGATAACAACATGAGAAAAGACATATGGTGAGAGGGTGAGGGACATATGCGGAGGGCTGGGGCCTTAAAATGTTGAGATTAGCTGATAATAGACATCTATCTACAAGACACTGCTGAAGACTTTGAAGACCATCCTGAGTAGTGTGAGAAATGACTGTGGTCACAATGATGACCAGAAATTTACATATATGTTAAAAATTTGATGTAGCCAAAAGGATCAGGATTCAAGATAGTAGACTGAACATATGTGCCCACAGTTCTTGCTGTCTGAAATCCTATAAAATTTGTGTATATACACACACACACATACACACACACACACACACGCAGGAATGCACACACATGCACACCTCCCCTCCATACACACACGGTGATCCAGAAAACAGGAAAGAGGGCCATCAGTAAATCTAGAAACTGTGAGCAATTTCTAGAAGATAGAAAATAAATAGAACTGTACTCCTAAAAGCAGAAAACCAATAATACAGCTCTAGCTATTTTCAAGAAAAAAACTGCTTTGAAGGATGAGAATATTTCAGTGAAACTCTTAGCTCAGAGGAATATATTAAGGGGGGAGGGATGAGTCAATCATCACAGTATTAATTAATGGCTTTAATAAATTATGTAAATATAAAAGGAATTGCATTTAAGTCATAGAATTGCTAGAAAATTGTCGAAAAAAAATATGGAACTCAAAAGTTTAAGGGCAAGAATTTGAAGAATACTAATACAATGTGAAACTTTCTTTCTTTTTTTTTTTTTTTTTTTTTTTTTTGAGATGGAGTTTCACTCTTGTTGCCCAGACTGGACTGCAGTGGTGCAATCTGGGGTCACTGCAACCTCTGCCTCCTGGGATCAAGCGATTCTCCTGCTTCAGCCTCCCGACTAGCTGGGATTATAGGCACGTGCCACCATGCCCAGCTAATTGTGTGTTTTTAGTAGAGACTGGGTTTCGCCATGTTGGTCAGGCTGGTCTAGAACTCCTGACCTCAGGTGATCCGCCCACCTCGGCCTCCCAGAGTGCTGGGATTACAGGCATGAGCCATAGTGCCCAGCCGAATCTTTCAAATAACTAGAGGAAAAAAATAAGGAAGAACTTGCCTTCTGTGGATATAAACACCTATTATATAAGTACAATAATTAGATCACTAGGTTATATAATAGTGTAAAAAAAGACAAATGAAAGAGTAGTACAGAATTCATCCAGATATTGTTTCATGCATATGTAAGTATTTGGTGTGTAATAAATGCATATGAAAGTAATAAATTAGGATGAACTATTTAAGAAATGTCATTTAGTCAATTGTCTTGCTATTTGGAAATAAATAAAATGAGAAGGGACTTCAAATTGTTAATAGCTCTGGCTTCTAGTGAAAGAAGTGGAAAAAGGGAAGCTTAAAATGAAAGTTATCCTTTCCAAAAACATATGTTTTGGATGATTTTATTAAGACTATATACAGGCATTACTTATATAAAAATGTAAAAGGAAAAGTAAAGAACGATGTTTGGGAGAACAACATCTTTTAACTTTTCACCATGTAATTAAATGCTGTTTTCTACTTAGAACATAATACGTCTTTGAAAATTAGAATTACAACATTGTGATTTATAAATCAGCAGAGTTTGTCTGTATATTCTTCTGTTAAGATGAGCATTGAAAATATATTTATGGCTGGGCGTGGTCCTCACGCCTATAATCCCAGCACTTTGGGAGGACAAGGCGGGCAGATCATGAGGTCAGGAGTTCAAGATCAGCCTGGCCAACCTACTGAAACCCTGTCTCTACTAAAAATACAAAAATTAGCTGGACATGGTGGCGCACACCTGTAATCCCAGCTTACTCGGGAGGCTGAGGCAGGAGAATCGCTTGAACCTGGGAGGTGGAGGTTTTGCCACTGCACTCCAGCAACAGAGCAAGACTCCATCTTTCAAAAAAAAAAAGAATATATATTTTTGTATAGAGTTCCAATATTGTTATTTCAATTTGAAATTATAACTTTCTTAGGCTCTATTTAACTGTGTACATTTGGAAGTTGAAAGCTTTTGTGTGAAACTGACTGGGTTCCATTGCAAAGCCTGTCTTCTTAACCCTGAAGCTATACTGCCTTTCTTTGTAGCTCAGTGGCTATCGTACATTAGGCACTCAGTAAATATGATGAGTGGAAATATAGCCTAATGGTCTGATAGAATTAAATGCTAGGTCTAGTTCTCATTCAAGCCCTAGCTCTGACTTTGAGCAAATTAGTTTTAATTAATTCATTTTTTTCATCTGTGAAATGGGCTTAAAATGACCTGTCTTACAGATTATTTTGAGATGATAAAATGAAAATATTTAGTACAGTATTTTGTACATAATAAATGGTCAACAAATGTTAGGTACTATTTCTGGAAGAGGGGTATTCAGTTAAAGTTTTTCAAACATTGACCAAAAAAGCTAATAAAACTTTTACATCTATATTGTGTGAGACTTATACCAGTACCCCAGAGAATGTAAGCTTGATATCACTTGGTGTCTATTAGGAAATGCAAAAAGGTAGATCCAGAGTACAAAATGACGAGCGATTTCCAAACCACTAGCTTGTCTTCTATACTGTGGTAGCAATTCTGCAGCCACACTGCTCGCCTTGCTCTTGTGCTGCCCCTCCCCACCAACACCTCCCCAACCAGTGGTGGGATCGTCAGTATGCAGTGGCCCAACCAGGAATATACTAAGGTTATGCCTTTTTAGACATCAAGAATCACAGCATCCTTAGCTTTGAAGTAAATCCTCTGAAAGAGTAATTTCTTCTCTGCTCTATTGCATCTGACAATTACTGCACCCCGCTACCTCCTTGCCAGTGGTGGTTGTTACTATGTTGGTGAAATTCTCTGCAGACTGACCTTCAAGGAGCTGTGACACTAAAATAACACAGGCATTTAGTTGCTTTTTTATTTAGAAGAGATGATCAACAAATTGTTTGACATGTTAGGAATTTATTTTTGTAGTATGTTGGGTGTGTATAGCCTCAGCATCAACTGAGAGTAATGATAATCAGGCCCCCCTATGGTCAAAAGCAACTGGGAGAACATAGTGGCAGCATCACAGTGAAGGTGTATAGATTATATGTAACCGCCCATGTGCAAGTCCTGACTTCTCCCCAGATTGCTCCCTGAGCAAGTCTCTAAAATCTGTTTTGTTCACTACATCAATTTAGAGCTGTACCTACCTAGAGTTACTGTATCAAGTAACATATGAAAATACTCATAGCCTCTAAACACTTATTTGTTAAGTATCAACTGTCTATATATATATAGGAAAGTGCTTATACTGCGTAATTGAGGCGCTTTGGGGAGATATAACTATGTTAATGCTGGAAAGTCTACTAAAGTAGATTAAATGCTATATAAAAATATAATCTTTTCTGGATAGGTTAAGATTGTCATAATTGTTGATTTTTATGACCATAAATTCTGTAAGAGGAGAAGGTCTTTGATTCTCAATGTTATCCTTAGTACCAACATTTTTTCTCCATCATTTGCAGAGTGAATGAGTAAATAAGTGAAAGATGCCTAAACTATACTTATCACTCCTTTCTGTTTTGCTTTATCTAATTCATCATGGCCCTGGCAATCATAGAAACATTCTTGGATGTGTGTATGTGTGTGTGTGTGTGTATGTGTGTGTTTCTCTCTCTCTCTCTCTCACACACACACACACACACACACACACACACACACACACATAGACTATTCAATTTTAGCACTGAAAATGTTCAGGCCAATAATTTGAGCAAGGTACCCTTTCTTTACTCTGTGGGCAAAGTCAGAAAAAGAGTCTGTAAAGCCTTTGATGCGGAACAGGATTTTCTCTCCACATCAGTTTTAGATGATATCTGTGATCAAAGAAACATATGCTGTTCGTATGCTTCCTCTGTACTTCAGAACTGGCTGTGACCTGGAGGGTGTACGAGTGCCCTTATGTGGTTGCCTAGAAACTTTGGCTGCACAAGTGTCAACTTTCTTTTACGGCTCTAAGGGAGAAGGAGCCTCACAGAGAGCTCTAGACTTTGTAGAGGGAGAAAAAAAGATTCTTGTGTGTTTAAAACAAGTGTCTCACCAGGAGATAATGGTCGAGCTGTGGGTTATAAATGATGCATTTTGTTCTTTTCGTCTCGCTGATGGCACAAGGGAAAAAAAAAAGTTCATCTCTCTCTTATCAAAATACTGTGACATTTCTTCTTCCACAGGAAAATTTGCAATCACAACCTTCTGCAGCAATTGACACCAAATTTACCCAATTGTAAAATCCTACAGTGTAATTAAAACCTGTTTGTGACCCCTATTCTTTTAAGCACCTCACTCAAACTGAAACGTACACACAGACCCTCACTAATATTTGGTTTTAGTTTTGTATTGCATTTCTTTGGGAGCACATCTACTACTTAGGATGCAAATAGTCTTTGGCTCTTGTTCCGTCAATAGTGTATAATGTTGCCATCAGCACAGTTACTTCTAACCTATCAGCTTTATTCAGTCTATAAGCTTTGGAGAAAATAAGCCTTACCAAGTTTCTTCGAAAACAAGTGTATTTTGAAAGATATTTTAAAAGATGATAAAGGTGAGGGGGCTATTCTGTGCCAGTCACCTGATGAATATGTCATGATTATTTTGTTTTATGAAAATAGTAGTCTCATTTACGATTAAACAGTTATTTGACAGAAGAGATTTTTGCTCGCCAAGCTGCATGTTCCATGTGTAAAAACCAGACTGGTGACTTGGTCAATGTCAAATCGATAGGAATAAGGATTGTGCAACTCAATTTTCAAATATAGAGTACTAGGCAGTTAGGTGATATGATTTCCATGTCCTCCGTAAGATTAAATTGATTTTGTAATTTTAATGAAAATAGGCATAGCATGTAGAATTTAACATCCCTCTCAGTTGCTTTAGATGTGTTGTATAAAATATATGTCCCAGTTGTCTAAAGGACAAACCAATGTGGTGATGTCCCCAGATAAAGAACTTTTAAGACAGCTACCCTAATAATAATTGGAGTCTTCATCCACAGCAATTAAAATAAGGCACTTAAAATTATCAAGGCCTACCTTTTGAATGATGGTCAATTTACAATGGTATTTAAATGATACATGGACATATTTTTATCAGCTTGCCTGGCCTAAGTGCTCAATAAATGTTTGTGAAATGAATGATTCCCACACAGGTGTAAAGTTCACCCGTATGTAAACTCTGTTCTTCATAGCTCTCAAATATTTCCTGATAAATTAATTTATTATATTTTTATAGAAAATTGAGGTGACAATGCTGTTGTTTTCAACATTAGACTTTCTTATCACAGTTAACTGAATTGACAGTGTAGCTTTTTAGGGATAATTTTTTTTCCCCTTTCTCTTGAAAATATTCTCACTCATGTCCTCCTGGCCTCTGCTCTTCAAAATATTCCAAATTAATATACAAAATCATTCCCTCCAGAGCCTTATGTCTAATGCTAAGTGAAACTTCCTGCATATGTTAAAACCATAAAATCCAAGAAAGTATGAGGAGGTAAAATGAAAACTTGGGTTTATTCACACTACTGCATGTTATTGTCTACTTTGAAGAAAATGCAAGAAGAATGTTAGACACAGGTGAGTGCTCAAATCTGATGTGAAGAGAAGATACTAAACTGCTGTATGTGGTTGTTTTTATATGTTTGAAGTAATTTTTTTCCTCCTAAATACAGAAACTACCTGACTAGCCTCTTCGATTTTTTAAATTTTATATTTGTATTTGAGGTTACAATATTGAGTCTTCTTAACGACAATGGGAATAGTGATCTCAAGTGAGATAAATTAAACTGGAGGAAATCAGTACCCAAGAAGCCACACAGTTGGGTAAAACGCTGATGGAAAATGAAATCTGTATTTGGGGGTATCAAATAATTATAAGAACAAATATACTAATTCATACATTCCTAATTCCATAAAATTATGATTAAGACCAAATTGTGTCACTTATATACAGTCCAAGTTGGGGTACAGGGAAATAAAATGTTTGTAAATTCATAGCTGGGCATGTGTTTTCTCTCCCTCTTTCTCTCTTCTTGTAACATGGGTCTCATCCTGTCCTTTACATGTTAGGTTGCCTCCATTTACCATCTGTAAGAACTTGCACAAGTTATTTAATCTCTCTGTGCCTCAGTTTCTTCACCTTCCCAATAGTGATAGCAGCATGTATTTCATAGGGTTGTTATGAGGAAACGAGGAAAGACTACTTGCAAATTGCATAGAACAGTGCCCTAGGACATAGAAAGTAGGATGAAAGTTTTTGTTAAATAAACAAAAATAGCATTACTCTCTCTGAGCCTAGTTCAGACCTCAGAAATCTTACTATGGGTGTTCCCAGGGACGAGGTATGATGCAGCATGAGCAGCCACACCATCGTTTTGAAAGTATATTCTCCATGTTCAATCTGTGAACTCTCAAGTGTTTTCCTTAAAACTCTAAAAGAGCCTCTGCTTTGGCAAGGACGACCTGGCAATTGGTTGGAGAAAGGGGGATGTTACCCTTTAGTCTAGGACAAAAGTATAAATTTGAAAAACACACAGAGCCAAAGAGCAAAGTCCTCTTGTTTTTTCACTCAAAGAGTGGATAACTATATGGATTTAGAAACATGTCTGTATGGATATAGAGAAAAGAGCAGATTTGAAAAGGGCAGAGTTTTGTTTTAAGTTGTGTGTTGAAACTCATGAAGCAGAGCTGAACCAATGACTGAGTCTTATTAAAGGGGCCCCAGCCTTGGCCAGGTGCTGGCAGAATGCCCTTTTTGTAGGCTTTACTACACTTAAGGTGTTACAGGCTTGTAAAACTGGGATTTTAGGGAGCCAGAGCTGGTTCTGAGACGTATGCTGGACTTTAAGAGCTTGTAATTCAAAGTGTTCCAGTGTTAGCACTGCAGGGAAGCTAATTGGAACTGCAGTGTCTCAGGACCCCTAGACTGACTGGGACACATTCTGTGTTTTAAAAAGATATAACCTGGATTTAATCATGAAGAAAGTGTGGCATCTCATGGAAGCATTAGAATTATGTCTTTATATGATGTTAGAACTGTAAAGGTTCTTAAGAATCAGTTAATCCAACTTCATTTCCAGTTTCATGGCTTTAGAAGATAGTTCTTCAGTACTTGTGGTGTGCCAGGTTTTTAAATTCTATTTTGTGTTGACAAAGATAGATAGGATATGGTACTTGCTCCAGAGGTTTCTGCAGAAGGGGAGATAGAATGTAAACTAGTAGGTAAATAAAACATAGTTTGCAGATGCACTTCTAGAAATGGATGCAGAGGGCTGCAGGAGAAGCCCTGAGGCCAGATGGGAGAATCAAGGAAGGCTTGATGGGGAGGGGTGTATTTTGAGCTTGGATCTTGAAGGATGAGTGGGTGTTTCAGTTGATCTGGGGTGGGCTCTAAGATTCTGCATTTCTAACAAACTCAAAAGGCTATGAAGAAAACTTACAGGATATCATAATGTTACCAGAGCCCAATAAGAGGGCTTGACCTCTTTGGGAAGTCGTGGGAGACGGCCGTAAGGAAGTTGAATTTGAACTAAACTCTGAAGGGTCATTAGGAGTTGACTAGGTCAGGGGAAAAAGAGAGAAAAGGAGAAAGCATTTCAGCATTTTATACACAGGCACGAATGTTGCCATACATATTTACCATTCTGGCCTGTTTTGTTTCCATTATGATAGAATAAAAGAATGAATAGTTGAAAGTTTTAATTTTCCTGACACCAGGTGACAGGAGATTGATAAGTATGGGGTGGATTATTTGGAGAGATTGTGTACAAATTATGATTAGGTCATGAAAGCAAGTATTCATGCAACATACTTTGGGTAGATGGAATTCTAAGGATGAAAGGAAAATGAATTTGAGACTGTTATCCTATATTTTATGGCACCAAAAATTTTCATCATGGCATTGTGGAAATATAGGAGGAAGTGGAGATTCAAACTCTCACTTGTCACCATGTTTTATACATGGGCACAATACATACCATGAGATTCAGCCACATCTCTTTTCATTCCAGAGCTCTAAGCCAGCCCCAAATTCTTCGAAGACCCTTGTGTGTCTGAAGTAAAGAAAGTTTTGAACCTGTTTTTTCATTCTACTGTAGGGCTTTTGAAAACAAGGTAAAAAGCCAAGATGTATTAGTTTTCTAGGGCTTCCATAACAAGCCCACAGACTGGCTGGCTTAAACAACAGAAATTTATTTTCTCACAATTCTGGAGGCTAAAAGTCTAAGATCAAGGTGTAGGCAGGGTTGATTTTTCCTAAAGTCTCTCTCCCTGGCTTGTAGATGGCCATTTTCTCCTGGTGTCTTCATGTGGCCTTTCTTCTGTGTGTCTCTGTGTCCTCAACTCCTTTTCTTACAAAGACACCAGCCTTATTAGATTAAGGCTCACCCATATTACTTGATTTTACCTTGATTACCTTAAATGCCCTACTTCTACATGCAGTCACATTCTGAGGTACTGGGGGTTAGGATTTCATATGCATTTTTATGGGGGGCACAGTTTAGTTCATAACACCAGGGGAATTTTGAACATAAATTTGCCGTCAAATATTACTATAAAATACTATATGTACATTATTATAAGTACTATATATTCCTGAGCTGAAATCTAGTGACTGTCACAATACACTGAGTGACACGGAACATGTTGCTTCTAAATGAATGCAACCCAGACATAAATTCATGGTTGGCTTTCATATGCTCTTCTAACAACACAATTCTCAGCATTTATTTATTTTTATTTTTTTGGAATTTCTTAAAGTCACCTCTCAGTCAGGACCAAGTGAGTCCACATTGCTTAGGAAGAAATCACTCACCAAATAAAATGGGAATTGCAAGAAGAAGAGCTAAGTTTATGCAGAAAACATGCCACTTTGATTTTTTTTTTTCTTCTTCTTTTTGAGTTGGAGTCTCACACTGTCTCCTGGGCTGGAGTGCAGTAATGTGATCTCAGATCACTGCAACCTCTGCCTCACAGGATCAAGCAATTCTCTTGCCTCAGCTTCCTGAGTAGCTGGGATTACAGGTGTGTGCCACCACACCTGGCTAATTTTTGTATTTTTAGTAGAGATGGGGTTTCACCATGTTGGTCAGGCTGGTCTAGAACTCCTGACCTCAAGTGATCCTCCCACCTCGGCCTGCCACTTTGAATTTTTAATTCATATACCTATGAATATACTTGATTTGAAAAGTCAAAAAAGATGAAATTCCTGACCAAAGTCTGCCTTTTACATTCTTAAATCTGATTAAAAATTGGGCTGGCTTGCTAACAAGTGTGCTATAATTCACAAGGCATTGCAGTCTTTGGCCCCTGCTATAAAGGAGGTGTGCTGATTGCTGCCCCCAGTGGGAGACTTTCTGTAGCCTTGTAAAAGCCATTGTTATCCAATAGAACCAGCAAGACCAAACTTTCATAATCTTTATGAAAATCTCAGCATCCTTGGTGGATTAGTCTGGTAACAGTCTGATGTTCTGTCACATACTTTTGTTCTGGGTCTCCAGCCTTAACATAGATAGTGGTTAGTTCACTGGAGTATCAGTCTGTTCTGGCGGCCGTAACAAAAGACTAGGTGGCTTAAACAAGAGAAATTTATTTTTTCACCCATCAGGAGGCTGGAAGTCCAAGATCAGGGTGACGTCATGGTCGCGTTCTGGTGAGGGCTTTCTTCCTGACTTGCAAATGGCTGCCTTCTTGCTGTGTCCACACGTGGCCTTTCCTCTGTGTAAACATGAGAGAGCGAGAGTGCGTGAAACAGTAAGCATGTGCTTTCTGAAGTCTCTTCCTCTTCTTATTAGGACACAAATCTTATTGGATTAGGGTCTACCCTTATGACCTCATTTAACCTTATTTATCTCTTAAAGACCCTTACTCCAGATAAAGTCACATCAGGGGTTAGTGCTTCAACATATGAATTTTGGAGGAGACACAATTCAGTCCATAGCAACAAGTAACCATTTATTAAGACACTAGTAAATGCAAGATGCTGGACTAGGTACTGAGCTCTACAATGTAAGGTATCCAGGAAGCGGGCCAGCCTAATATGTTAGACTGATGTTTAAATATAATGATGTCCATAGTTTTATATGTAATTTTATGTAAATATCCTGTGGTTATTGCTCAATATATATTTAATGAAGTGTTGATGTTTGGCTCAAACTCCTTTTTCTAAGAAATAATTGTCTTAAAGAATCCAGCTCTCACAGTGGTAGAGGTCTAGATTGTGGAGAACATGTTTACAAAAGTTACTTCTGTGTTCCAATGATATGGGTTACCAAGATGGCAGCAAGAAGGTTGGTAAAGGATGTTAATTGAGCTACATCACACTTTATATGTGCTTAATTGTCCTCTTGTATTAGTTTCCAAGGGCTGCTGTAACAAAATGGATGGCTAAAATACAACAGAGATCGATTCTCTTTCAGTACGGCAAGCTAGAAGTGTAAAATCAAGGTTTTGGCAGGGTGATGTTCCCTCTGAACTCTTCAGGGGAATCCTTCCTTGCCTCTTCCTAGATTCTCATCATTTACAGGGGCCTTGGGCTTCCTTGGCCTGTAGATGTGTCATTCCAATTTTTACCCTCATTTTTACATAGCATTCTCTGTGTGTCTTTGTCTTCTCATGACCATCTTCTTATAACGACACTAGTCATATTGGATTAAGGTCCCTCCCTACTCTAGCATGACCTCTCCTTAGCTTAACTAATTACGTCTGCAGTGACCCTGTTTCCAAATAGTGTGACATCCTGAGGTATTGAGAGTTAAGATTTCAACATATCTTTTGGCAGTGGTGGTACAATTCAACCTATAGTACTTCTGAAAGAGAAAATACTTTCAGAATCATTTTTGAAAATGGGAAAATTTTTTGTTTTGACAAAAATATGCAGGATATAACTACCTATTTTCCAAACTCTTACTAAAGATGCCTAGAGAAAAATACTTAAAATACTTAAGTACTAAAAGTATTAATAGTTAAACTAAAAATGAAATCGAAAGAACTTTTCTACTACTGTAATGGGTCATTTAAAAATCCAAATCAATTACAGTTCCTGTTGATATTACTTTTCTTTTCTTTTTCTGAGATAGGGTCTCGCTCTGTTGCCCAGGCTGGAGTGCAGTGGTGTGATCTCAGCTTACTGCAACCTTTGCCTCCTGGGTTCAAGCTATCTTCTCACCTCGGCCTCCAGAGTAGCTGGGACTACAGGTGCACACCACCACAACTGGCTAATTTTTGTATTTTTTTGTAGAGACAGGGTTTAGCTCTGTTGCCCAGGCTGGTCTTAAACTCCTGGGCTCAAGCAATCCACCTGCCTCGGGCTCCCAAATTGTTGGAATTACAGGCGTGAGCTACCAAGCCTGGCCCCTGTTGATAATTTCAACATTAAATTTATGTTTTATACAATGTAATTATGAAGAAAAATTATTTACAAAAGGAGTGCCTTATTTATATATTCATGTAAGTCCAGAACTTATATGAATTTTTAACAGCCAGATTTTCAAATATCTCTAGATACACTGTTGCAAGTTCGGGATTGAATAACTTTTAGAAATTATTTGTTTCTGCCATCAAGTAGTAATATAGAAGGTCAGATGTGAACAAAGTGAATAATTCAATTGCTATTAATTTTTGAGTGGTATTGCTCTAGAGCCATAAGACATGCTTCTTAATTCTTGTAAGGTAAATCACAGTTACGTGTTTTAAAAAGCTAATCAAATGTTAAGATTTTACTTTCAGAGTGATACTATTTTCCCCCATGTTAATGAGTAGAGTGCTTGCCTCATACATAATTATTTGGGTCAACTTTCTTTTGGAATAAAAAAGATGCAACAACATTGACAAATTCCTTTTGTTCTACATGTAGTGATTGTGTATTTTACATCTTGTTACATGATTGTGCCCAGTGAATGATGTAATTAGGGGTACAAGGTACCTGCTCTGCTGGGCATAATTTTTACTCATTATGGCAGGTTTACAAGAACTGTGGAAGAAACTAGAAAGTAAGAGAGATCACCAGTGGCATTAAGTTTTTGTGACAGAAAGAGGCAAAGGCTGTATCTGAAAATCCCAACATTGGAAGATTTGTGAGTGCACCTGGGGTGGCAGGGAATGTCTGTATCACTACATTAGTATTCAGAATGATGCTTTTTATATCATAAATTCTTATAATACTCTAGAAAATTTGAATGTGTAGAATTAACAAATCTGATTCATGTGTAAGAGTAATAAATGAACTTTGAACATGTCTCTCAATATTTATATAACACAAACGAAACCAAGAAAAAGACCCTTACATGAAAATACAGGTAACCTGAAACTGCTTTTCTTAAGTCTCATGCAAAGTAGACTGCAAACATAATATTTCTCTTGCCTATCATATAATTCTCATAAACATATTTCAAATGGACTGGCCACAAAAGGACAGTTTTAGGAGAGAAAATGTTTATAGATTTTGATGAAAGCTGTGACAGTTTAGATAGGAGTCACTCTGGGTGGTCAAGCTCCATTTTAAAATGTGTAAGCAGTAATCAAGGAGATAAGACACCAAATTTCTTACACAGTTGTTGATTGATGAGAAATGTGTGACTTCTTCAGCAATCTTCAGAAAACAATTAAAATGTTTCTTATGTATCTGGAAGAGTACTATATAAAGAAAACATATAAGGTATTCCTGAAGAATTTTGAAACTTAACACCAGGTCACCATGCCAGTTTGTCTTATAAGATTAACACAACAGAGAACCCTATATACTAACTCTGTAGAACATTTCCAAGTATTACTCCTTAGGCCCTTTCCCTCCCTCCCTCCCCCATCCTTCCTTCCCTCCCTTCCTCCCTCCCTCCCTTCCTTCCTACCTTCCTTCCTTCCTTCCTTCCTTCCATCCTTCCTCCCTCCTCTCCCTCCCTCCTTCCTTCTTTCCTCCCTCCCTTCCTCCTCCCTTCCTCTTTCCCTCCTTCCTTCCCTCCCTCCCTTCTTCCTTTCTCCCTCCCTCCCTTCTTCCTTTCTCCTTCCCTCCCTTCCTACTTTCCTTCCTTCCTAACCTCCTTCCCTCCCTTCTTCCTTTCTTCTTCCCTCCCTTTCTTCTTTCCTTCCTTCCTCCCTCCCTCCCTCTTCCTTCCTTCCTTCCTTCCTCCCTTTCTCCCTTCCTCCCCTCACTCCCTCCTTCCCTCTCTCTCTCCTTCCTTCCTTCTTTCCTTCCTTCCTTCCTTCTTCCTCCCTTCATCCCTTCCTCCCTCCCTTCCTCCCTTCTTCCCTTCCTCCTCCCTTCCTCCCTCCTGTCTTCCTTCCTCCTTCCCTTCCTTCCTTTCTTCCTTCCTCCCTCCTTTCTCCCTTCCTCCCTTTCTTCCTTCCTTCCTCCCTCCCTCCCTTCCTTTCTTTCTTCCTCCCTCCTTTCTCTCTTCCTCCCTCCTTCCCTCCTCCCTTCCTCCCTCCCTCCCTCCTTCCTTCTTCCTTCCTCCCTTCCTCCTCCCTCCCTTCTTCCTTCCTTCCTCCCTCCCTCCCTTCCTCCTTTCCCTCCTTCCTTCCCTCCCTCCCTCCTTTCTTCCTTCCTTCCTCCCTTCCTTCCTTCTTTCCTTTCTTCCTTTCTCCCTCACTCCCTCATCCCTTCCTTCCTCCCTTCTTCCCTTTCTTCCTTTCTTTCCTTCCTTCCTCCCTTCCTACCTTTCCTTCCTTCCTCCCTTCCTCCTTTTCTTCCTTCCTCTCTTCTTTCCTTCCTTCCTCCCTTCCTTTCTTCCTTCTTTCCTCCTTTCTCTTCCTCTTCCTCTTCCTCTGTTTTTGTCTGTCTTCCCAATTAAAAGGTAAGTTCTATAAAAGGAGGAGACTCCCTCACTCCCTCACTCCCTCATCCCTTCCTTCCTCCCTTCCTCCCTTTCTTCCTTTCTTTCCTTCCTTCCTCCCTTCCTACCTTTCCTTCCTTCCTCCCTTCCTCCTTTTCTTCCTTCCTCTCTTCTTTCCTTCCTTCCTCCCTTCCTTTCTTCCTTCTTTCCTCCTTTCTCTTCCTCTTCCTCTGTTTTTGTCTGTCTTCCCAATTAAAAGGTAAGTTCTATAAAAGGAGGAGAATCTTTTTGAGGGAAAGCTTTAAGCTTAAAGATTAATAGGAGTTAATTAAAGAGAAGGAGAAGAATATCTAGACAAAGGAACAGCTTTGCATTGTCCCTGGTACATACAGCAGCTCAGTGAAAATACATGTGGCTGAAACCAGGAGAACAAGAGAACAAGGAAACAACCAGACATTTAAGAATTATTAAAGAATTTTGCCTTTGACTTAAGAGGCCTGAGAAAACATTAAATTATTTTGAGCTGTGAGTACTGGAGGAGATGATGATATTTACAATTTGAAAATGATTGCTTTGGCTGTGGTGTGGAGAACATATTGGGGGGAGTCAGGGGTATGCTTTCATCCAAATGACCAAAGAAAAATCTGTCTATAGTAACAGCAAGTTTTCAGACACTACTTACATTGAGACCATAAGATGTCATTCTCTGAATACATGGTGTATCTCCTAAGACACAGCATTTGGCTCTTTTAATTTCCCCCGCAATGTTCAAATAAGGTCCTGAATCAAACATATGAAGGCATATCATTGGGGAATAAATAGACTGGAAATTCCAAGTGTCTTTGCCATTGGCCTCCTTCCCATTAAATAAATAACTACTTTATGTTACGATCCAGATTTCCATAGAAGCTTCATAATTCATAAACGAAAGACAGTCTGTTTCCCAAGTAACCTTTGTGTTTCTGTGTAGCATACATACAGAACCACAGTTGGGGTTTTTATTTTTATTAAGGCATGCTACTAGAAGCAGTCTTATTTGATGCCCATCTCTTAGAAGCCAATGTTTCCAAATTAGTTCTAAACCTAAATGAGTAGAGTGAAAGCCACAGTTAAACCCAAATATCAACAGAGAAAACTGTTGGGGAAATGTTTCAAAAACTCACTCGTATGTTGCATATAATAAACAGGATTTCAACATGTAGTCCATCATATAAATTGAGTATTTTGTTTGCTTTGGAAACCAACTGACCTCTGTGTTATGGTCTACAGTTTCGATTCTCTGGAAAATAATCCTTTGCTTTGATTTTTCTGGGCTTCTTTTGAGCATTTCAAAGAAATTGTAAAGTCAGTCTCAGGCCTAGAAGGACTGTGAGGCTCTTGGAAAATTATGGTGTCTAAATTCATCTGATTATTATAGCCTCCCAGCTTGCTTCAGATGCTCAGCCCTGGAGGGAGAGTTTAACTCTGTCTGCTTTCTGATTAGAGTCATTCGTAAGCATGTTACATGGGATGCTAGAGATTTATGTTCATGGACTTCAGTATTCCCAAATGACCACTCTATGACGTTATTTTTAACCCTTTGTGACTGTTTTCAAAATTAGGAATTTGATCTTACTTTTCATACAATCATTATTTTTATATTGCCAGGCTGTGTACACAGTTTTATGAAAACTTTAATTAAAGATGGGAACTTGTCTGCATAGGCAATAGGCCTTGACAGAGATCTTTGAGTTCCAGAGGGTTATAGAATATTTCAAAGTTTTAATGAGCCCTGGTTTAAACAAAGATGCAGTTTGAAATCACATTATAGTTTAAACAAAAATTCTACATAGTAATAGACCTTGAATAAATTATGTATTATTTAGCCCTAAGTTCTGAAAGAATAAAATGTAGCCTGACTTCTGAAGACACTGGGTCATATTGGGAATATTGCTGTTTTAATTTTACTACTTAATAATGAATGTGGTCTATTTTAATATTTATGTTTTTTGTCCATATCATCAATTTTCTTTCATCTCAAGGTATTATTATTGGTAGGCGATTGCTAATATATTAAGGAGAAGAAACTCGTATTTAAGTAAATTTTTAATGTTCTTTGCTGAGTTTCTTTTCCCCTCTTGTCCCCTTTCTATTTTTTATGGTTTACTGTGGAATCTTATCTTTTTTTTATGCTGTACTCCTCAAGTTGAAGGTCAGAGGCCGTTTCATAATGCTCAAAAAGAAAACAGATTTCTGTTAAGAACTACTTTTATTTGCACCAAGATAATGGGGTCTCTGTCCATGTTACAAACAATGAGAATTCCTTGAGATGTTTAAAAGACACATTTATGAACACAGGACACATTGTTGGCTTTAAGTGTTGTTTTCAAGTTGTGAATGTTGAATAAGATATCCAGAAGATCACATACCATTAGCATGATGAGTGCTAGGGAGACTTGTATGAAAGCATGGGGGCAGTCAGGGAAGAATGAGTGTCAGAAAAGAGGAATGATATGACCAAGGCTCCCTTTTGGAACCTGTAGGAGAGTTCTGGAATGCATCCAATAAAATGGGCATTTCACAGTGGTCAAATCAAAAGTCTCCTCCAGTGAAAGCATCTTCCCCTGAGCTATAATGTATCAGCTATGGATATTTTTCTTGCTACCTTGTGATTATATTTCCTAGGATAAAACAGTAGGTCATCACTGCCATAAATTCCTAAAATCACAGGATTAGTAATGATCTTCAAAGTTCTTTTAGTTGCTAGTCTCCTTGCTAAATTGGATCCCATAATCATGGCCCAACAATTGTTTTATTGCATTCATAAAGTTTTAAAGATGAAAGTCTACCAGAGTCTCATTTTTTTAAGACTATAAAGCATTGTAATTAGAGTCTTAATCCAGTTGACCCAGTCGTGCCAGTGATTAATTCAGATTTTTTTTTTTCTGTTTTCTGTTGAAGTATTAGTTACCAATTCTTCTTTCTTTAGGCCTGGATTATTAATACTAAACCAGACTACCAAGACATGTAACCATTTAGTAACTTCAACTCCCAAATGAGGAATGGATTATTGATTTTTTTCTGGTAGAAAATAAAAGTTAAGGCAGCTTCATTGAAATCTTATATCTTTTAGCCAGGCATAGTGGCTTACGTCTGTAATCCCTGGGACTTGAGGGGCTGAGGTGAAAGGATGGCTTGAGGCCAGGAGTTCAAGGCTATCCTGGACAACACAGCAAAACCCTATCTCTAAAATAATAATAATCATAATAAATAACTTGGGCATGATGGCGTGTGCCTGTAGTCTCAGCTTCTCAGGAGGCTGAGGCAGGAAATTTCCTGAACCCAGGGGTTTGAGGCTGCACTGAGCTTTGATCACATCACTGCATTTCAGCCTGGGCAACAGAGTGAGACCCTGACTCTAAATAAATAAAAGAAAAAGAAAGAAATATTATAATATATTTTTTTCTTTTTTCTTTCTTTTTTTTTTTGAGATGGAATATTGCTCTGTCACTAGGCTGGAGTGCAGTGGCGCAATTTCGGCTCACTGCGACCTCCACCTCGCGGATTCAAGTGATTCCCCTGCCTCAGCCTCCCGAGTAGCTGGGACTACAGGTGTGTGCCACTGCGCCTGGCTAATTTTTTGTATTTTAGTAGATACAGGGTTTCACCATGTTGGCCAGGATGGTCTCGATCTCTTGACCTCATGATCTGCCTACCTCAGCCTCCCAAAGTGTATAATATCTTTTTTACAGGCTCCATGTTGACAACAAATCTTTGCTAATAGAAGTGTCACCCCTTGCCAATTTAAACAGTAGAGGTACATTATATTCTTAATAGTTTTGATAATGATATTGAATTCATATCCCTCAGTAAGAAAGAGTGTCGTTTGGTACAATCTGCACATATTGATCATAAGTCCCAACCATACCCAGGACAAGTTATTTATTTTCCTTAAGCCTTTGCTTCTTAATATATAAAATGGGTAAGATGATATTTACTTTGTATAATTATTTTGAGGAAGAAAGAAACTATACCCCTAAGATACCTAATAAGCCCTTGATAAATCATACCCTGGCTTTACCTCTTCTTGCCTTCTTCAATTCAATGGAAGGAGAAATATTCCTATTCCAAAGTGGTAGATTTTATTTATCTTGGCTGGTAGATGTTATGTTTAGGACACTGTTGAAATGCTGTTACTATCTCTTTGAAACTATCGCCTGTCGTTTAGGATAAACACCTTTTTACTTTTCAACAATTTAATATTATATTTAAATTGTTGTGTTGTCTGTCCCATAAAGGCCAGGAGATACTTGAGACTGTCACTGATATAAAATTCAAAACATTATCCGTGACTTTATTCCATATTATTTTTATTATTATTTTTAGTCTTCCAAGATCATTGTTATTTTCTTGATCTGTTTAAAAGGATATCATAGCTTCATTTTGAATTAAAACAATGAAATGGAGGCTGGGTGTGGTGGCTCATGCCTGTAATCCCCACACTTCAGGTGGCCGCAGTAGGAAGATTGCTTGAGCCCAGGAATTTAAGACGAGCCTAGGCAGCATTGGGAAACCTTGTCTCTACAAAACATTAAAAATAAATTAGCCAGGTATGCTAGTGAGCACCTGTAGTCCCAGCTACTTGGGAGGCTGAGACCAGAGAATCAATCACTTGAGCCTAGGAGGTTGAGGCTGCAGTGAGCTGAGATTGTGCCACTGCACTCCAGCCTAGGCAATAGAGCAAGACCCAGCCTCACAAAACAAAACAAAACACCAGACAACAACAAAACAAAACAATGAGATGGTTCATAGTTTCTTCTGCCTCTTGCCCCTTTTGTTTCAGAAGCCCTTTCTAGGAATGTTCTCCTACCTCAGAGATAGTTTGGGATTGCTGAACAGCTCAATAATATTATGAGCTCACCATCGACATGTATTGCTTACAAAATGTCTGTATTCTGTACTGTGGTGGTAGATGAATGACATTTTGTTAAGAGACACCATAAATGGTAATACATATGCTTTACATATTTCAATTGACTTTATGAAAAGCTTTAATTTGATCCTGAAAACGGGAAGGTGATGCATGAAATTGCTGAGTATAGACATATCAGGTCCATCTAATCTATGGTAATTTGTTTATAGTAAATATCATAGGGGTGTCTTTCTGAACATTTTCTACTACAGGCATTTTAATACGCTACACATTTGGAGCCACAGTTTCATTGCAGTGATTACATATCCTGGAAAAAAGTAATGCTTTGCCTGAGATGTATTTATTGTCTACAGGACAATTTTTATGTAGCGTTGTGACTATGATAGATAGTAAACAAACCAATAAAACTGACCTCCAGCAATTTACATGCACCTTTGTAAGGCTGGAGGAAAGAACCTTGGATTTATTATATACCTCTTTTTATTGCAAAATTATAATTATATTGGTATAAGAGATAGTCACTGGGCCCTAAACAGAAAGTTGTTCAATATCAGTACAGTCAGATCATGGAAGACTTCTGCCGTTTCACAAATGTTAAATCCTGTAAGTATACCTGGAAGAAAATTTAAATGTTTAGCCTTTCTTACCTATTCAATTGTTTGTTTTATTATTCATTCATGTTTCCTTCACCTGTCCAAAGAATTTGGGCTTTCTGTAACTTTAAAAAGCAGAATATATGCAGAGGTTATTATAGTAATATTTTCAGAAGTGTTATTTATTAAATTCAACTTTCCTTGGCATTTTCTTTTAAATTTTACTTTGGATTATTATATCCAGATTCTTTGCTTTTTTCTTTCTTACTCTTGCTTTCTCAATCTTTATCTCTCTCCCTGTCTCTGTCTCTCTATGTGTTTTCATACCCCACCTGTTTTATTTTAAGGTGAAAGCCTATTTTTTAGAATATTCTTATATGATAACAATTCAGTAATACATTTTAATGAGAGCTTTTGGAAGAGCTGAAAGATATTCAGAGGGATTTTGTTGGAGGATGTTAAGCAAGTAGACTTCATGTTTATAGGTATCTCAATGCAGACTCTGCTACTTGAGCAAGGTTTTGTGAACTAATGACTGAATGTCATCAAGCCTTAGCCTTCCCATCTGCTAAGTGAAAATAATCTGCTTCATATGGTTTTTATAACAGTCAAATGAGATAATGCAAGAAAGGCATCTAGCTTAGTAGATGGCTCATAGTAGGCACTACAAAATGTTAACTATGATATGTGATAAATGGATAATAACAACATGTTTTATCATCAATAAATGACATGTTAAAATTCTAAAAACTATTTAAATGAAACATACTTTCTCTTAATAAATGTAAGTTTATTGGATTTAATCCTCTCCATAAAACTTAGTTTGGAGACCCTGTTTTAAAAATGCTCAGTCCACTTAAAAGAAACTATGTAACACGTATTTTCATGTTTAAGTGTTAAAGTGGTGACTCTGCATCAAGGAATTATTTTCAGCAGACTGCATTGTCTCTCTTCTATAGTTCTTTCCTGTGAAACTTCCTAATATCACAAAGATGAAATAGGAACATATGGCTGAAAGTAAGAAATCGGCAACAAGGTCCCACATTCAGAAGATTGCAGCTGGAAGTATTTTTTCCTTTGCTTCTATTTCATCAAGTTATTTAACTTGAGAACATGTTTATGAATGTGAATTTATTTTTTAAATTATGCATAATTTTCATCTCAGTGCATACATGACTTTGAAACAGTTTTATGTAGCTGGCAGTTTTGGTAGCTTTATTATTGCAGACTGACCTGTAAGATTCGAATTTTTCTTTTTCTGTAGTTAAAACATGATCCCACGTCTGAAAATTAGGCAGCTGGTGCTTGTTTGTAAACCAAGGAAGGGAGGTCCTCCTTTATTATTTTTGCTCTACCAAGCCTATGCAAAGTTTTAATGTCATCCCTGATGAAATATTTTTTAAGTGCATGCTTTAGGTTAGGCCTTGTCATGCATATTATACTATTTGATTATTACAAGAATCCTGTGTGAGAGGTATTATTTCTCTCATTTTTATAAATGAGGACCCTGAGTTTCAGTTTAAGTAACTATCCTACTATCACACAGTTGTTAAATAGCAAAGCTGGAATTCAGACCCATGTCCCTCTGACTTCAAAACGTATTCTCTTTCAGTTCCACCATGCTGTGCCTGTACTTTTAAGTGAAATATCATGAATATCCTGGATCAAAGAAGAATCTCTATATTGGAAGAAACACTTGACTTATTGAACAGAGTTTCAGAGGAACATACCCATTTAAATGCATTTACATCTTGCTTAAAGGCAGTGCTTTCTGAGGGAACTGAAAATAAGCAATTAGATTTAATTCACTTGTAGGTGTACACCTAAGGCCATACCTACACCAGCTAAATAAATGGAGATTTTAGTATCTTTCACCAGGGAGCAGTAATATCTGTGTTGCCATTTTAGGAAATGTATAATCTTACAATATATTTCCATTTAAAACAGTATAGCAGATTAAATTCATTTCAGCACTGTATATCTCACATTTTACTGTTTTATTGCAGTATTGTAATGACTTTATCTGCCTCAGTATAACATCTGAATCTTATAAAAAGGAACAGATGAGAAAATGGACACCAAATGCCATGTAAATCACCTTCATTTTGAAGAAATTGCTAATTTTTTTAAATGTAAAGAATTATTTTTCCAGAAATAAAGCAATATTTGAAGATGAATAATGAGTATTACTGATAAGTCTTTGTATATATGGGAAAATAAGTAAAATAAAAGATACTGTCACAAATTACTTTTTCAGGCTCAGCAGAAATAAAACCAGAATCCAAAGAGGGAATACTTTATTATTTATGCAATTAATAATTTTTATATGAAAAATAGTTATTTTGCTAGCTTTGTAATTAATTTATTGGTTGATAGTGAATAAAAATATTGTAGTTAATGTTCTACAAATACCCAATACATATTTAAAAGAGAAATGCAGTCTTGTTCATTTTTAGTTCTTTGGTGGATTAGATAATTAGATATTCAGGATTATTTCTCCCCTTTCAATTGTATGAAACCTGAGGTGATAGATTTTATATTTGCTTCAGTTGTTGACTGTTTTTATCTATAGCGAGATGTGTTAAATCGTTTTGGTTGGCTTTGTTTTGATAATTATAAATTAATAGTTTAAGAGCTCTCAAGTGTCTGAATCCATATTCTTAACTGAAATATTTACAGTTGTCTCTTGAATAATGAAAGTTTGAACTGCATGAGTTCCAGGATTTTTTTCAATGATTACAGTTGGCCCCTCCCTATCAGTGAGTTCCCTATCCGCAACCAAATGTGGACTGAAAATACAGCATTCATGGGCTAGCTGACTTTTTGTATCCACAGGTTCTTCAGGGCCTACTGTGGGACTTGAATGTGCGTGAATTTTGGTATCCTGCAAGAGGTCCTGGAACGTATCCCCCATGGACACAAAGGGATAGTTATTGAGATAATTATAAATTCACATGCAGTTGTAAGAAATAGTCCAAGGAGATTCCTTATATACTTTGCCAAGTTCCCCACAATGGTTACCAATTTGTAAAACTGTGGTATAATATCACAACCAAGATAGTGACATTGATGCCATATACCTATCTTATTCTCATTTTTTCAGTTTTGCTTATACTTGTTTGTCTATGAGTGTGTGTGAATGTATGTGCATATTGAATCTGTAATTTGAAAAATAACTTCTTGTTCTCAGGAAGTCAAGGTGGGTCATTAGGTTGTTACTAGTATCCAAAAAGATGTTTACTTGCTGTTTAAAGTGAACATTGAAATGCATAATTAAAGGCAATACAAGATCTTAGTGATATTAGTAGACTGTTTAGTTTGATTTGCATTTCCATGATGAGAAGTTAAATTAAAATCTCCTGGATTAAAGCCCTCTGAAGAATTTACCTCTATCTCCTTTTAAGAGAAGCGAAATACAAGGCCGGGCGTGGTGGCTCACTCCTGTAATCCCAGCATTTTGGGAGGCCAAGGCGGGTGATGGCTTGAGTCCAGGAGTTCGAGGCCAGCCTGGGCAACATGGTGAAACTCCATTTCTACAGAAGATACAAAAATTAGCCTAGCTTGGTGGCTTACACCTGTGGTCCCTGCTACTCAGGAGGCTGAGGCAGGAGGATCACTTGAACCCAGAAGGCAGAGGTGGCTGTGAGTCCATCATAACATAGAATCAGAAATTTAGTAGCCCAAGGGAATTTAATCATATGGGCTCTTCCTGACTCAACATGGATTACGTAAAATCAAATCTCTCTCTTTTTAAAAATCATTTCCTTATTTCTGTATTTGTAAGGAATTTAACCAATTGGAAGAGTATTAAAAAGGATCTTTAGTTTTCTGATTTTTTAGTGATGTATCTTTTCTTTCATTTATTACTTTCATGTCATCTTATCCTGTATAATTTAAGTCATCCTATATATTTTTGCAAATACCATCTTTCCTCCTTCTGTCCCTCCATTCCTTCCTTCTTTTGTGTATTCAAGTAGTATTTATTAAATCCTTCACTTTATTCCAGGCATAATACTACATCTTAGGAACAACTTATTATTAGACATGATATTTTCCTTCATGAACCACATAACTTGGGTAGAGTTGGCCAGACCTTAACATTGACATTAGTCAGGCATGCACACACACATCCATGCACATGCATGCTACAGTGCTGTAGATATTCTGATGGACATTAGTGGGAAGGTAAATGGAAGACATGAACAATTCTAACTGAAGGTGACTGGTTATCAAAAGGTGTTTTGGAGGCCTGCCTCTTTATGTCAGTTTGTTGATACTATACACACTATTTCCATATTGAGTTATAAAACTAGGAGCCTTTAGTTTTCTCAAATTAGTAAAATGCTGAAATAAAATAAAATATTACGAAATAAATTTCTTAATAATAGGATCACAAAAGCCTTAGTAGAATGAACAATTTAGAGAATGATCAGTTCTAGTATGGGTGTTAGAATATTTATAAAATAAATGAAGATTTGTCACCTTCATTTCATACAGTAGAATATATTTATGACTAACAGTATTCTACATGAGGTCAGACGTGCGTTGCCATGATTTGTAATTGGAGTCTTCCTTACCCTCCCCTAATGATGTTGGCTTTTTCTTCCCTTGTAATTGATTGTGTGTTTGTAAATTAATTTCTCTTAAGTGCTTTAGAATTTATTCTATTAAGTAGTCTCATTTCAAATCTTGTTTATATTATTCTCTTACTTCTACCTCCTGTTTTAAACTTCAGCTCTGGCCCTGCCACCTTGATAATAATTTCATACAACAAAGTTGAAACTGAAAAGATTTTACTGTAATTTGATGTTCTGAAGAAAAGGAGGTCTAATGGTTCATGTAGTTGTGATTAAATATAAAGGTGGAAGTGTTTGCTTCTTCATGGACACAAGTTGGGTTTGCAGTATTGATTTAATAATCTTCAGCTGCACAAAATTACTTAAGAAAAGTGATCCCCCAAATGCAAGATGATCACAGGGCCAGAAGCAAAGGTGATGTTCATTACATGTTTGTTCAGCAAATGAATAAATAAATGGAGTGGTGAGAACTAAATTCCACATGTTCGTACACAGCTTGTTCATGGAACCATCTTTTTTATATATCATGGGTTGGTAATAAGCAATGGTAAATACATTCATTGTGTAGTAGCCTTGATTTGCTTTTACTTTGTTGGCTTTGAGAAGTCAAAAGCGTGGATTAATAATTTACATTAAAAATGTTATTTTTTCCTGAGGATATGCTTTATTTAGGTTTAACATCCTTGGTTTAGAAGCTGAAATTATTAGAATGACAAAAATCATGATGATGATGATGTCAATAATATCTGCATTTTCACAGGATCCTAAGGAATAACCTTTGATTTTGATAGAGATATTTGTAAGTGTGAGGAGCTATAGTAATTAATATTTTTGAAAAAATAGTGGAGGAAATGCCTGTTTATATTTGAAACACTGCCAATTTTCCCATCAAGAAATTAGGATTGTCCCTGACTTTTTAATGTAATTGTCCATTATACATTTAATCATTGTTATTTTGTAGATCAGTGTTTGTTCAGAACTTCTCTTTTTTCATAGTAGCCATCTCTCATGTAAGTGGGTGACTGTTGTTCTTAATCTTGATCAACTCTTCTCTCCCACATTGCCACCTATCTAATTTCATTAATTTTATTCAAAGTGTTCTATTGAGCTAGAAAGAAAAAGGAGGTAATATATAAATCTACACTAAATAACTTAGAAAAAATAAGGACTATATTCTCAAAAAATTAAGATTGTGCTAATTAATAAAGATGCTTTTGCTTCCATTTTGGTGGCTTACCATGGGCATTAGTTTATTTCTTAATTGCTCCTCCTAAGTTTGTTGTGAATGTGAGACCACATAGATAAAGGACTCAATATAATGTCTGCTATATTATAAGTACTTAGTAAATGCTGTAAGTTTTATCTTCATTATTTTAAAATTGAGAAGAATCGAGGAAGGAAATGGAAAAAAATCTAATGACAGCCAGTAAGATAAATAAACATTTTCCATTGTTTCAAATATGGTTGTGCAAGTATTTTTTTTTTCACTAATGCATAAGTGCATTCCTTATTTTCTCCTTTCTGGAACTCTATAATATCAGGATAATGTCAGTGGAGCAGTTAATCCTGGTTATCTAGAAATGGAATGAGTGACCCACCTTTGATGTTGCCCTTCACAGCCACATACCTCTGCCTGGCTTAGCTATAAAGTAGGAAATACCAGTGTGGGGTTACTATGGGCTGAATGTCTCCATTACCTGTGGGGGTAGAATCAGCTCTGAGAGCTCTGTTCCTGTTTCCTTTTGGGTTCAGTATGATCTTTTATGCCTCCCTTTTTCTTCACCTGGAATGAAAGTGGTTCTAGGTGAAGGCTAGTACCAGATTGGCTAATTGCGATTGTCAAGCAAATCTACATGTTGAATGAGACTAGTTTTTATCCATATGTTTTATTTCCTTCTTTATTTATTCCCAATTACAAAACACTAAGATAGGCTGGGTGTGGTGGCTCATGCCTGTAATCCCAGCACTTTGGGAGGCTGAGGCGGGTGGATCACCTGAGGTTGGGAGTTCAAGACCAGCCTGATCAACATGGAGAAACACCATAAAAATACAAAATTAGCTGGGCGCGGTGGTGCATGCCTGTAATCCCAGCTACTCAGGAGGCTGAGGCAGGAGAATCACTTGAACCTGGGAGCTGGAGGTTGCTGTGAGCCAAGATAGCGCCATTGCACTCCAGCTTGGAAAACAAGAGCAAAGCTCCGTCTCAAAAACAAACAAACAAAAAACCAAAAAGCACTAAGATAGAACTTATAACATGTATTGAGTTCTTACTATGTGCTCGACATTATACTGAGTCCTTTATCTATATGGTCTCATGTTCATGACAAACTTAGGAGGATCAGTTAGGAAATTAAATTGATTCCATGGCAAGTAGCAACCAGTCGAAGGATCCAGAGTGAATATAAGCTAGTAGTGCTCAAGATGGTTAGCAAAGTTTTTTCTAATATGGTCTGAATTATTGAATCCTAGGAGTATATAATTCCCACTTTTAATGATTTATGAAATCAATGTAAGAATCTATAAAATTTACTTTAATAATGTCTCATATATTTTCTTCTTATTATCTACATATACAATTCTTTTCCAGAATAAAAGTATCACAGTTTCCCTTTTTTTGGGGAGGGGGTCAGATTCATCATATCAGAAAATATAAAATTAGGACATTCATGTATCTGGTGGAGGACAAAATATTATAGATGGTTATTATAAATTGAAAGTAAGGTGCTCAAGCCTGTGTTCTTTGCAATGGCAAATCATTATTTTTACTCTAGCTAAGAATTGTGCATAATGATTTCCATATTGCTATGCCTATTCCACTTTAACTCTACTCTTGCTATACATATTCTACTTTAACTCTATTCTGGATAACTGATATTTAAGATGAATAATATAAATAAATCAGAGGCCGGGCATGGTGGCTCACGCCTGTAATCCCAGCACTTTGGGAGGCCGAGGCGGGTGGATCACCTGAGGTCAGGAGTTTGAGACCAGCCTGGCCAACATGGTGAAACCCCGTCTCTACAAAAAATATGAAAATAGCCGAGCGTGGTGGTGGGCACCTGTAATCCCAGGTACTCAGGAGACTGAGACAAGAGAATTGCTTGAACCCAGGAGGTGGAGGTTGCAGTGAGCCGAGATCACACCATTGCACTCCAGCCTGGGTGACGAGAGTGAAACTCCATGTCAAAAAAAAAAAAAAAAAAAAGAAATCATAGTGGGTTTAAAGAAAGCTATGCTTTAAATTCGTGGTTTTACTTAAGTCAGTGAATGTACAGAGGAAATCAGATGTAAGTGATATATTAACATATTTTGGTAAGTCATCTTTACATTTATACCTATCTTCTTTAGAAACAAACAGACGTTTTGACAGATATACATAATTCCAAACATAATTTCTATCTTCTGATATTATTTATTAAAGTTTTTGGTGTTCGTAAGCAGCATCTACCCATTTGCATGATGGAGTTTTACAAATATCCTTTAAATGTAATAACTTTTTGGCTATGTAAGTATTCTGATATATAGTCATGAAACAATAAAAATGATTTTAACCATTTGAAGTTTTGTTTTTTTTTAAAGAAAAGCAGTTGACTTCTTGCATCACATAGGTAATTTATATAATTGTGGTCGTTTCTGAGTGTCTGATTCTGCTTTCAGACATCACACCATTAGTTCTGAATGTGCTCATTCAGAACTTCACCAAGTAGGTCATAGGAATAAGTGATGAAAAGAAACTCTTTGATTGTTAGGAACTGTACACTGAGAGGACATGATAAATATACTCACCTCTCTGACCTTTAGTGCTGGAGGTGATAACTTTCAGGATCCTTATATTAATTTCAGGAGTTCATGTGAAATTATCAAAAAAGAGCAAAGTAAGTTTTTCTAATAAGAAACTATTTTATAAGAGTAATATAATTTAAGTTAAAAGCAATTTAAAAGTCATTTTCCAGTAATTTTTAGAATAATTTGTCCAAAATTAACATATTTACAATATTGAACAACAGAAACTCTTACCATCAGTTATTATTTCATGGTCTTAAAACTGTTTTTTTACAACAAATTCCAGCCATTTGTTCCATCCAATCTGGCAGTGATTTTTATCTCAAGGCAACGTTCTCTCATTCATTAAACCTCTGCCTTACAAACAATTTTATTGTAACATAACAAATGTGTTAAAATGCTTAACATTCTATTTGTTCATTTTTTGAAGACATTGTTTCTGATTTCTTAAAGGAAAGAGATGGTGTATATTGCTTTAGTCCTTTGCCAGTCCTCCCTCTGAGATGCCATTCCTGATTTCCCCAGGTTGCCTTAGGAGATTTTTTTCCTTACTGGTAAAATTTTATCTTATACCTTCAGCAAACACTTGTTATATTAGGTCATAATTATCTCACCATTAGAGTAAGTCACATAAGGAAAAAGGCCACATTAGATTCCTTTTACATCTTCAGTATTCAGCATTGTGACTGGCATTGTAAGTGTTTAACAAATAATTTTGAATGAGTAAATATGTATTTAAGTAAAGTTCAGCTGGATATGATTTTATGAACAAAATAGTCCTGGGAATAATACTGCCTTCAGAAGTCTGATACATGGTGGGCTATTGTAGGTCTATTGGTCACACCCCAAATAAGCATATGTAAGGATTCTCTGTTAGGACCACTCCACAGCAAGAAACTGTGCTCATGAGTGATAATATCAGCCTTCCTTCCTTCCTTTCCTCCTCTTCTTCTTCAAAATCTGCCATCTCTATACTCTATATTCATGTTGGAAAGGGAAAGATCCAGGGAAAGTGAGAGAAAGGAGAGGAGAAGACAGAGAAGAAGAATAACATATATATGGAACATATTTATAGTTAACTTACTGGGCATGCTGAATGTGTGATATAGAAGTATTTTACAAGTTGGTTAAAGCGAGGGCATGAGATTTTCTAGTTTGCAGTAGCTATGTACAATTTTGCATCAGGTCATTTCTGGAGAAAATGCTATAAATGCAAATGAAAAGATGGGCAGTCGTTTTGGTGTCTTTTACACTTGTTATTCTTGGGAAGAAAAGCTCACAGATCTTCCCTCCCTCCCTCCCTCCCTTCCATATTCCTTCTTTCGTTCCTTCCTTTGTTCCTTCCTTCCTTCCTTCCTTCCTTCCTTTCCTCTCTCTCTCTCTTTTTTTTTTTTTTTAATTGAGACAGGGGCTCACTCTGTTTTCCAGACTGAAGGGCAGTGGCACAATCACCGTTCACTGTAGCCTCCGACTCCTGGGCTTAAGCGATCCCCCAATCTCAACTTACCAAGTAGCAGGGACCACAGGCACAAGCCACGATGTCTGGCTAATTTTTTGTATTGTTTTTTGTAGAGATACGGTCTCACTACGTGACCATGCTGGTCTCAAACTCCTGGGCTCACACAATTCTCCTGCCTTGGCCTCCCAAAGCGCTGGGATTACAGACATGAGCCATTGCACCCAGCCTAAATGTATCATTTCTTATGCTAGTAATGCATAATATAATGTCATTTAGTGCTTATTCTTCAGAGAAAATATTTAGTTATTAAATATACTAAAATACAACATTGAAAATCTGATTATCAGGTGGAGAGAGGGGACTTCATTGTCTTAAACCAATGAATCCTATTAGCTTTCTTCTTTCTGAAATTTTTGGGACAGAAATGTAAAATGTTTTGTGAACTCCGACACTCACATCATAAGCTTGCCACCCTTAGCCCTGTGATGCTTTCACAGGGTTTTGTTTGTTTAATCTTTCCTACCATCTTACCTCCTTCAAAACTCACCCTGTGGCCCCGTCCTTCAGGCATTCACATTCTGCTGCTTTCCAAATTGACTGGCAGCTAATCTTATAAATGAATCCACTCTAATGGCTGCTGATATGATACTGGGTTTGAGGTCAATCCTTCCACCTAGTTAAGTTGTTACATTTTTTTGAAAGAAGCAGTGTGATAAAATATGAAAGGGTCAGAAAACCAGAATTGGAGTCCTGGTATCACTACTAATTTTGTAACTTAAATCAGTCATTTTAGCTTTGAGCCCTAGCCCAATCAATATGATGATAAAAATTATACCTACTCTTTTTACTTCCTATAGCCCTACCAGGTAGAAAGCATTGTGGAGATATCTAGAAAGTTGCATGTAGGGAGATAGAAAATACATACAAATCACTCTTATAAGGAAGAAAGTGATGAAATGTATTAGAGTTAAAAATCACATACCTTGGGAATTCAACAGGAGCAATCACCTCTGAACTTCTGACAAGGAGAGGCTGTGTGAATCAGGGAAGTGTTCACCAGAGAATGGCAGATAGACTTCAAAGGATAGCTACGGTTGAAACAAAACACTAATGATGGGTACTTCAATAAATACACCACACAGCTGAAGCCTTCAGAACACAGCAAGACTGAGTATGTACTGCACTCAAAACACAGAGTGTCAAGGAGTCTGCTTTTGGGAAAATACTTCTCATCAGTTATGTGTAACTTAAGAATATATGCAACTGTGAAGATATGCGATTGTTAATCAAAGACTCCAGAATGACCAGGAAATGGCTGCAGCATTCTTCAGCTTTAAAAAGGATACTTTTGGAGATATTTTCTGAAATGAATAATATTTTCAACAATATAAATTCAAACTGTAGAAATAAGCAACTTTGTGCCAAATTATAGCCTATAAGTGAGGTCTTTCTATCGACTAAGGCATTTTCAAAGTAAATAAATATATAGTATGTTTATTGAAGATGCCACACTGTAAGATAATTTAGTGCATGGCACAGTTAACACTTTAATGTTTAGTACTGCATAGGACTTATTCTCCTAAATTTTGGGATCTGCATCACAGTTTCATAACATATTTAGATATTATTTGAAGTGCGCTGGCAGTAGTATTGAACTCAAGGCATGAACTCAAGTATTCTAGGGTCTATATTCATTGGTTATATGTTACATTTTTATTTCTTTATGGTTCTGTTTTCCACTCTATTTTTTAACAAACTCTTTTTAAAGACACATGATACTTGTTATACTTGTTCTCTGAATAAAAATTTAAAAATCTGTAATGGAATTCTACTTCAGACCAGTCTTCTGAACATTTCTATTAGTGAATGAGAGTACCTCACAGTGTACTACTAGCTCCCCTGGGTTAGACTGAAAGCTTTCAAACTAATGCTTTTATTTTTCCCTTGTCATTTATTCATCTGTCAAATCATTCTGCCATCCTTTGGTTTTATAATATTGTGACCTAAAAAATCACCTCTCCACTCCCAGCTGGAACCTCCTGAAGATCTGTACTTCCAGGCAAAACTCATTCTAATCACAATTGAAGTCTAACAATATTTACCTGTCAAAGCTTATCAGTATGTTTCCTTTCATGTCCAACTATACCATCGCATCATGTTACAATACATGACCATATCTTGGTTTGTTATAGATATCAAGCTAACACAGGATCTAGCACGTCTACAAACAAACAAGTATATGTGATTGTTAAATATCAGCAATGACTTGTGATAAGTTCTCTTATAAGTGAATTATCTTCTAAATTAACGACGGCAGCCTATGAAAAGCAGGCAGTTTTAACAGACTACATGTTGACTAAATAAATAAATAAATGATGTTGATTGACTAAATTTAGTGCCATAAATATCAATGAGTTATATTGATGTTCTTTAAAAATTATTTCTTCCTATCTTGTCATTGGACAGGATCAATAGTTGATTTTTATCTTGTTTCTTCTTTGAAGTTTTTCCTCCTAGAGAAAAACACACCTTCTCTGACCTGTACTCTTCATGGACTGACCTTTCTGTGGCCCTCCAGCTGGTAGACTGACTTTTAGCTGCTGCACATCCCGCTGCTGTTTCCTGTGCCTGCTAGCCAAGTCCTTTTACTTCCAAGATGATTCCACTAACTGGAGCTCCCAAAACATAACCTCCCTCTGTTTCTTCACATTTGGATCAGGAAGTAGTATCAGGTCAGCTGTGACACGGGATGTTGTCTAGAAGGTCAGGGAAGGTTTCTGGCAGCAAAGAAGCACACTGTGCCAGGTTTCTTGAGCGAAAGAGTGGTGACCTGCTCCCTCCCACTCAACTTCCAGCAGCTGAAAAGTCTCCAACGACCACAGCTCCACCTTCTAATGACTTTTCCGAACATTTGCAAGAGCTAGTCACACTCCAGGTGAATATTTTCAGACACCTGGGATGAGCTGTTTCTTCCTGTTTCTTTGTTCATATAAAAAGACTTTAGAGCAAAGGGCAGAATATGGCAGTTTCTTTCTCCCAACCTTGAACATGGCCTCTGAATATAAAGCTTATTTTGTATGCAGCGATGTAAGTGAAGGTCTTCTAGATATTTCATGGTGGGTTTTTCAGGTTGTTCTTTTTTTTTTTTTTTTTAAAGACAGGATCTGGCTCTGTCACCCAGGCTGGAGTGCAGTGGCACACCTGTAGTCCTTGATCCCCCCCGGGCTCAAGCAATCCTCCCACCTTAGCCTCCTGAGTAGCTGGGACTACAGGCTCATGCCACCACACCTGGCTAATTTTTGTATTTTTTTGTAAAGACAGGGTTTTGCCATGTTGCCCAGGCTGGTTTTGAACTCCTGAGCTCAAGCAATCTACCCTCCTCGCCCTCACAAATTGCTAGGATTACAGACGTGAGCCATTGTACCCAGCCCATGGTGTTGTTTTTAAAAACACTTAGAAGTTTCTGTTTCATTACCAATAATATTACTACCTACCCACATATTTCATCTTCTCTATTTCTCTATAATAAAAATGACAATTGGAAAGTTTCAATGGGCCTTAAGATAGAAAGAATAACCTGTCTCAGAATGAATTCTTAAGACCAGCCAGAATAATAAGATAAAAGGTTCCTGAGTTTGTAATATATGTCAATATTTGGTAGCATATAAATGTAAATTTGCTTCTTATATGATGCTGTACACATTGATTTCTATGACTTTTTAGAAACTAGAGCCAAAGAGAGCATTTTGCATTCTTGAGAAATACAGTAATTTTACTCTAGGTTTTAGACCATTCCAGTGTGTTGTGTTAGAGTTTTTAGGTACTGAATTCATCGCATGAAAAGGGAATGTTTCTATTTTGCCACCACCATTATGTTATCTTTTCCAGTGCAATTACAAGCTAATTCAGTGCTCTTTGTGTTGGACTAATAGCTTCTGATTCGCTGCTGTCACCCAGTACCTCCTCATGCTCTTTTAATACCATCTGCAGTGCCCCCAGCACTTACCTAGGGTGAGCATTTTTCTCTAAGTAGAGACTCATCTTTGGCAAATCATTAATGGAACATCAAAAAGATCCCATCTGTTAGAGTTACATATGGCTAAGATCAGAATTATCAAATATCTCATTTTTTCTTTATTCTCTTTTTCTTTTTTTCATTTCTTATCCATACAATAAATGTAGTTGTCAGCAGGATAAGTTCATGCACCGGATAAGGTCACAATTTCATTTAGTGACAACTTCCAACAGTAGGAACTTACAAGGTTCGATTTATTAAAGAGTCAGAAGGGATAAGATCACTGCATGGCCAGCCTGATTTATCAGGGTTTGACTAGAGTACTTGAATAGGGAACGTCGTATTTCAAGTTTATGTTCAAAACCGTAGTTTAGTATGTGTTGTGACTGTATGACTCAAACATTGAGAAGGAAAATTAGAAAAAGTGTCTGTATAAGGCAATTTGTAGTCACCAACCAAGAACTATTATTTCCTGAGCCAAACCATGCTTAGAGATGGATCAATATAGCATAATATAAATGGTGCTATTTGTCTCAAAATGCAGATGAAACATGGTTATTAACGCCTGAGGAAACACACATAATGGCAAGACTGCAGTTTGGCTGTGAAGATAATCAGCAGTGAAATGATCTAACCCTCTTAGGTATCTGGCAGGCAGCTGTCAAATGGTTAAACCATAAAATAGCAAGAGCTCTGCCATACTTCAGCCACCTTGGCTGACTTTGAAAATGTTTTGAGATTTTTAGAATCTTTGAGTGCTTTTTGAACTCAGCATGACTTCGGGGCTGTCCATGTTTGATACCATGATGTATAATGTCTTCCAACCATGAAGAAAATATAAATATGGGTTCTGACACTATAGCCTTCTGCTATACTATGGCCTGATAAATATTATGAGCTAATTCATGTGGTCTGCTTTAAAATTTGGTTATATATTTAAAACCAAGTTCAAACCAATCCGAATTGTATTTTCAGCAAATGCAATATGATCTTCTGTCATCTCATTTACTTGTAGCTATGTCCTATGAAATCTGAGCCTTGAGTTAAGGGTCGTTCTGTAATTACCTTGTATGTTTATATCATCAACTTAATGCTGAATTCAGGTGAAGCATGATTGCTGGTAACTATTCTAAAAGACTCATATCTGTCTGTTCCCCTTTGGTGTGCTACTATGTTCATATCCTTTGCTTTCTAAAGAGGCATCAAAAAGACCATGTTAAAAAAATACAATGTCTTGATAGCACTTTCAAAGAAAAAATATTTGAGGGTGTCTCTGGTGATGTTAAGTATTTCTCTCCACCAGTGAATTTTCTTTTATTTAGGCCAAAAAGTGGGTTGATATTTTAAAAAGCTCTGGGATGTTTGGTAGTGATTTCTGACTTAGGGCCTTTTTTTTTTAAGTTAAGCTATCATAAGTCTTTGAGTAATCACAGACTTTTAAAAGTATGCATTATCAAGAAGATAAGAGAAACAGCCCTGAGCACTAACAATATTATCTTTTACCAAAATTGATTAGTCCGTCCTATATGCCTCAAATATTTTCTGTGAACTTACCCAGCATGTTAAAAAATCAGGCTTCTTTTTGAAGAATAGCTGCAAAAATATGAACTGGACAGAGAAGAACATTTTTTATTTTTTTATCCCTCTCCATATTCTATAGATGAGGTAATGTATGTGAACGTATTACATAGAAGGTTGAACAAGTGAAATGGATGCTTGTTGTAATACAAAGAGCAGACACATATTAAGACAACTCTCTTTTGTCTCCAAAAATCAACTTCAACTGTACTAAAATTGAGATACATCGTATCATCAAAATTTTCATCCCATCAATTGTGTTCCATTTGCATTTTTCAAATATCATGTGTCACAAACTCTATTAATTACCAGGAAATAAACAGAATTATTAAAGAAATTTGTAGATTAAAATGGTTATATTTCTGTTGAGGTGAACTACGTTATCAAGGAGAAACCTACTAGGGAATAATTTAATGCAAAACTGTATGATATTGGACTATAAATGCAATGGGAGTATTAGGGAAGAAAAATTCGGTTTTCTCTAGAATTCAGAGACGCTGCGTGAAGGAGAATAGCTTTGGGCTTGACCTTGCAACATTAAAAGGGTCTATTAAGGCAGGCAGAAATAGGATGTGTCTGCCAGATAGCAGGAACCATTCTCATAAAGTTATGGGGGAGCTAAACTGGAGATGAGGAGGAATGGAAGGGGAAGAAGGCTTTTTTGACTGGAGGGAACAACACATTTGAGAGAGCAGTAGAACGCAAGAGTCAGGCAAATCCTGTGGAGTGGTATTGGTGGTATTAAAATTCAGGCAGATATGTTCAATTTGGGATGGCCAAGAAGTAGCTAGTGAAGGAACTTGCATAAATGGGTAGCATGATGAAAGTGGAGTTTTAATCAGTTTATTCTGGCAGAGATTTGGAACCTGAATTGGAGCTGTAGAATGAATTGAGGCTGGTGGGTTGTCTACATCTGAGTTGATGAAAACCTTAAAAATGCTGATAAGAAGGGTGAATCCAACAGCCAATGGAAAAGAAAATAAGTCAGGATATGAGGAGTGATTTGGATAAAGGTGACAAAGAGGGAATGTGACCACAAGCAGACATCAATGAATGGTTGGATGTGATAATGGAAGTATATGGACATGCTCTTAGAATTCTTCAATTTCTTTTTGGTGAAGTAGTAAATATTTATCAGGTACTTTGCATATTGTTAATCCTCACAGCAACCTTTTTAGAAAGCTATTGCAGTTCCCACTTTGCATGCAGAAACTGAAGTTCAAAGGGTTAGGTAATTTGCTAAGGATCACATGGCTTATTACAGTTACTCTTCTCTCATTCAATTGTGAACCCATTCCAGCGTGTATCCTGGTCTACCACTTTACAAAACTCCTTTCACTCCAATTACCTGTGATCGCCATCTCATCCAAAGGAATCTTTCCAGTTCTTCCCTTTCCCCTTTCCCCTTTCCCCTTCCCCCTTCCCCCTTCCGTCCTTTTCTTTCCTTTCCTTTATTCTTTCCTTCCTTCAACAGAGTCGTGCTCTGTCACCCAGGCTGGAGTGCAGTGGTGCGATCTTGGCTCACTGCAACCTCTGTCTCCCATATTCAAGCAGTTATCCTGCCTCAGCCTCCCAAGTAGCTGGGATTACAGACATGCACCACCACACCCAGCTAATATTTGCAGTTTTAACACAGACGGGGTTTCACCATGTTGACCAGGCTGGTCTCAAACTCCTGACCCTCAGGTGATCCAATCACCACGGCCTCCCAAAGTGCTAGTATTATAGGCCTGATCCACCATGTCTGGCCTCTAGTTCTTTTCTTACTTTCATAAATTTTCAGATTCCTTGATTGATTCCCCTCTCCTTCAAATTCTCAATCAACCCCTTGGTGTCTATGGTACTATATCCAATTTCTTTTCTATGTCTCTTGCCAGTTCTCCTAAAGTTTCTATGCCTATTCCTGCATCACTATGCCTTTGAAGGTCTTTAGAATTCTGTCCTAGGTCTTCTTACTTATCATGATATACTCTTTAATCCTATGGCTTGTATTACCATATACAAGGTGGTTTTAATTACTGAATAAATGCCAAGACCTTGCTTCTAGTTAAGACCTTGCTTCTGGGCCCCAGGCCTATACTTGCCTACCTAAAATCACCTATTGCTTTCTTTATAGCTACTTCAATATCAACATTACCAAGCTATAACTCCTTATTTTGCCCTTAATTCTTGCTTTTCTTTCTGTGTTCTTCTGTCTCAACAGGAACATGGCCATTGGCTCATGTGCCTAAGTGAGATACCTGCGTAACATTCTAGGATTCTCTCTGCCCTAAGTCCTAAAATCTGAACAATCACTAAGTTCTATGACTTTTACTTCCCAAGCCATATGGATTTTATTTCATGGATTCATCCAGATTCCGGCTTGTTTTGTTTTTTGCTTTATTCTTTGGCCTAACACACTGTCTGGTACTTAGTAGATACCCGATAAATATTTATAAAATAAATGAATGAATAAACGAATGAATGAGGCATAAAGGAATAAATAAACAAATCAAATAAGAATTGGAGCTTTTCCATCTTATTTCAGAATATCTAATCTTTTCAAGTCAAACATCCATCCTTTGATAAAGTGGTTCAAGGACCTAAGTCTCTGACCCACCAGCCCAGTGCCCTTCTATTTCTCATAATATGTTGTATCTAGGGAAGGAAAATCATGCTATCATGGACTGTCAGTGTTGAAAAACACCTTAGCTAGTTGGGAGTGAGTGCAAACCACTCTTTTAACAACGACAAACCAAAGACTCAGGAAAGATATAACTTATTTGAGGCCGTTCAGCTGGTTATTGAACAGAATTGGTGTAAAAATTAATCTTCTTACTTTTAGTGCAGTAATCTTTCCTCTATTTCATGACACCTATTAATTTTTGGAAAAAAATAAAATATCATACTCTTAAGCAATATGGAAGTTAAATATAACTTCCCTTTATACAATGTTTTATTTCTTTTGCTATCATTAACCTATGTAACCTTGGTAGAATATACATGCTAATTATTTGCACTATGCTTGCAGTTTTTAGAAATGCTATTGTGAATAAATGAATAATTTTATTTAACTATTTCAGCATCAGAAAGGATTTTCCTAAACCCTGAAATAACTTTTTGGCAAGCAAGAAAGGAGACTGGGGTATTCTTGCTTGTCTAGTAAGGTTGAAAAGATTGACTTGATATTTTGAACAGTTACTGGACTTTCTGTTGTGGCCATCTTTAAGAGCTTGTAAAAGTATTTTTGTCTGCTTAAAATTTTAATGGATAATCAAAGACACTTCAGAAACTTTGGAGACATTTGGATATCACTTTACGATCTGCCCCAAGTTTGTAGTTCTTAATCCATTAAAAGACAGAGCTGCTTGTAAATCCACAGGTATAGATAAGGAGTCACTGTTTGACTGAGTCTGAACCCTTTTCAAATGAAATATGTCAGTGGCAGAAAGAGAGGATGAATTACTTTTTTAAAGGGTTTTCAAAGATTCTCATGATTCCTCTGGTATCACTTAAATGTGACATGACTGGTTTTTTAGTGTTAAAAAGAAGCAAATTATTTGGGTATATTTTTATGTAGGAAAGAAGATTTTCTAACTTGTATTTAGCTGAGAGATTGAAATGTATTTTATTTTAAATGGTAAATTGTAAATAAACTGTTTTAAATGTAAGTAAGTATGGTTGAAAAAAATACTGAGAACTCCTAGCCAATAGAAATTAAAGTTTATTTTCAAATAAGAAAATTATCCTAAATATTTCAATAAAGAATGTGAATATGCATATATTGAGTCGTGTTGTCCCACTGGTTCCTCTCTGACATCAGAGTAGATTGTTATCTTTGTGCTCTGTCTCTGAGGGTGTTTCTGTAAAATGTCTCTGATTCCAGTGTATTAATCAAAAAGATTGCACAAAGATGAAAAACACTTTCAGAGGAAAATCTCATAAATGGATTTGTTATTCTGTATACAGAAAACAAAGTATTGCCTTTCCATAGTTTCTGGACACTGAATCAGCATCAGGATCTAGTACTTAGGCATTAATATGTTATTTACTATACGTATTCTATTTATATCTTTCAGACATTCGGACTTATTGAATCTTTCTAGGCTCATTTTCCTCACTGCTGATCATCATTAGCTATTGATATACTAGAATTTAAAAAGTTGGAGAATGTGTGTTTGTCTTAATTTAATGTGTTCTTCCATTTTCAGTGTATTTTTCAAGTGGTAAAGAAAGAGAGTATGAGAAGAAGGATGAATGAAAGTGTTGTCCTTGAATTTAAATTTTTGATGGTGAACATGAAATTGTTATGAACATTGCATCTTTATTGCTCTGATATAGATAAATTTATTGCTCTGATATAGATAAATTTAAATTTTACCATGGACACAATTTAACCATTACCGAAATGTTTTAGCTGATTGTAGTTTATATACTTTAGTTTTGGTTTTCAGGATAAGCAATAATGAAAACATGAAAAATAATGTCTGGTATTTAAACTATTAAAAGGAGGTGACACTAAATAGGGAAATAAAGAAGAGATAGAATTGAACTCAGGTTGACAGTGTTTCTTTTTAAAAAAACTCAAGATTGAATCTATGTATTTAAAGATAGCTACTAACTTGAAAAGAAGCTAAAGCCAGATTAAGGCAACAATTTCATATGTTACCTGTCATGACATATAGCATTTAGAAAATGTTATTACTAGGCCGGGTGCGGTGGCTCACGCCTATAATTCCAGCACTTTGGGAAGCCGAGGAGGGTGGATCACCTGAGGTCAGGAGTTTGAGACCAACCTGACCAACATGAAGAAACCCTGCTCTACTAAAAATACAAAATTAGCCGGACCTGGTGGTGCTTGCCTGTAATCTCAGCTATCTGGGAGGCTGGGGCAAGAGACACTCTTGAATACGAGAGGCAGCTTGGGCAACAAGAGCGAAACTCTGTCTCAAAACAAAAAAAAAACAAAAAACAAAAAAAAAAGAAAAGAAAAGAAAATATAAGTACTGACTATATTCTATTCTGTTTTCCTCAGCTTTCTATTCTATATGGATTTTCATTGACATTAAAATTGACACAAAAGTAATTGTGGTTTTTGCCATAGTTTTGCACCAACCTAATATTTCTTTTTGTTTCATTCCTTCCTATTCTCATGTCTGCTGTTGATCAGGCTGAAAATAAATAACATTAAAAAACAATGAAGTTAGGTTACTGAGATAAAATTTTTAAAATATAAACATTTTAGTATGGTGATATGGCATGGTAATACTCTTTGGGGAATAAATATCCTAGATTTAATTATTTTAAAGAGAGGCTGCAAGTCCTGATTGTGATTCTTTTTATACCTATCCCAAACAACATTAAAGCTATTGGCCATTTTTTTTTGAAATTTGGAGGTCCTCTTTTGTTTATTTGTATATTACTCCATTCATTTATTTCTTAAGCAAGCATTTAATGAATTCCTACTTCATGCAAGTGTGTATACTGTCTTTACTTCCTATTTCCCTTTATAGGTTCCAAAATATTACTCTGGAGTAGATGAAAAGAAGAAGACCTTCCAAAGCTGGTTATTTCTGAAGTGTTTTTTTGGTACAATAGAATTCTATTCACTATACCAAATACAGAAAAACAAGTAAAAACTCCATCTACACATTTTTTATTTGAAAAACATGCCTTGCTATATATTGTGCATGTAGACATTTTACCTATTGAAACTGGTAGTAATTTCAGAAAATTACCAAGTACTTCAAAAACTCTCCAGATATTGTTGTTTGAGAGTCTTGAATAAATACAAGAATTTTAACACAAAATGATTGTCCTATTTCTTGTCTATCTGTTTTGGCATTGGATCAGTGCTTTTTAAGGGGGTGTTATTGTTTCTGGTTCTTAAAGACTTAACTAAAAAGAATTGGCTTCAGTAGATGATGTGTGTGAAAAGGTGAAAGGAAGAAATTGGACTAAATTTGAATACAATTTATAAGGACAAGTTTTATTTTCCTCTCAGGTTAAGATGAGTTGTTTTTCAGACAAGCATAATTAATTCTCTTTATATGAATCCTGAGAATATCATGTGTGTAAAGCAAACACACAAAAAGAGGTGGCTGCTTATAAAGTACAAGTAAGTATTCTAAACACTTCTGTTTCATTGTCTGCAGGAGAGCTGGAGGTGTTTCAGAAAAAAGGGGAACGAAAAATTCAGAGTCGACAGCAACTTCCAGTGGGAACAACCTGGGGGCCGTTTCCTGGGAAGATGGACTTGAATAATAATTCTTTGGTATGTGGATATTCCGAGATGGTTAATATTTTGTCATCAACTGTTAATATTTTGTCATAGCTCAGAAATTCTCTCTGCTTGCTTTCCAGTGAAATCACTAAAAATAACCATTTGTTTTTGCTTTTTCATGGACAGCAAAACTTGGATACTTTTCAAGTGGTTTGTGTCTGACAGTAATATACGCAGAATTTAGACAGATACAGGTTACTCATACTAAATTGTGGCTAGTAAGGTAATATGTAAGGTTATTGCTTTATCTGCTTAGCCAGACTAAGACTGTTCACATTTAGTAATATATAAAATTGCCTTTATTTTTCAGATGACACAAATTGTCATCCATTACAGGTTTACATGAAGAACAAGAAATAAACAACTTTGTTTTTCCTTGGTAATACTGTTTGTACCTTTAAAAGCAGGGATGAATGATCAGCATTATAATTTTTGTTATTCAGCTTTTTTGTAAAAGTTCTGAGAACAGAAAGTCTATCTCTTGGTATGATTATGTGGATTATTGATTAATTAGATGTTTTAAAAGTAATGGAGTCTGGGTACAGTGGCTCACGCTTGTAATCCCAGCACTTTGGGAGGCTGAGGCAGGTGGATCACTTGAGGTCAGGAGTTCGAGACCAGCTTGGCCAAACATGGCGAAACTCATCTTTACTAAATACAAAAAAAAAAAAAAAAAAATAGCCAGACATGGTGGCGAGTGCCTGTAGTCCCAGCTACTCGGGAGGCTGAGGCAGGAGAATTGCTTGAACCCAGGAGGCAGAGTCTGCAGTGATCCAAGATCGTGCCATTGCATTCCAGCCTGGGTGACAGAGCGAGACTCCATCTCAAAATAATAAATAAATAAATAAATAAATAAATAAATAAATAAATAAAAGTAATGGAAAGGCAGGTAGTTTGGTTACATTTAAACTTTTTTCTTAATTGGATGTATTAGTTTGCTATTCCTGCCTCAGCAACTCACCACAAACTTTGTGCCTTAAAACAACATAAACTTATTATCTTGCAGTTATGGAAGTCAGAAATCCAAATTGGGTGTCACTGGGCTAAAATCAAGGTGTCTGCAGGGCTGAGCTCCTTTTCGGATGCTTTATAGGAGAATCTGTTTTTTTCCTTTTCCAGTTTCTGAGGGCTGCCCATGGACCTTCCCTCATAGACCCCCTTCCATCTTCAAAGCCACCAGGGCCTGATGATGTCTTTCTCACGTCCACATTCCATCTCTGACTCTTCTGCTTCCCTCTTACACATTTAAGGATGCTTATGATTACACTGTGTCCACCTGGGTCATCTAAGCTAATTTCTTTATTTTAAGGTCAGCTGATTAACACTCTCAATTCCATTTGCTTCCTTAATTTCTCTTTGCCATGCAAAGGAATGTTCGCAAGTTCTAGAGGTCAGGATGTAAACATTTTTGCAAGGAGCTATTCTGCCTACCACATGGGATAAAAGAAAAACAATAGCTGAAAACCTGTCTTATAATAAGTGATAATACAGGTGATGAAATTTGGGAAGAAAAATGTTTCATATTCCTTAGAGGGTCCAGAAATTTTATAAGTATTTATTCCCCTGAAAGTCCTTCTCTCCAAATGCCATTTATGTAGGAACAGTCTTGTGACTTTTAAATGACTCTATCTATGCTAAGGGGACATAAGAACTCCCAGAGGGGTTTTGGCAGGTGTACTGGGTTCAGCAACATTACATTCCTTTTTTGATTTATTACATGAAGGAAATCCCTTCTTCAAGTTATTACATGAAAGAAATTGATACATGTGGATCTCCGTTTTTTCAGTGCCATGTGGATGTGACAGAGGTTGTTGGTTCAACTGAAAGTAATGATTAGAATAAATAGGAAATATTTGTGTTACCAAACTTTTAAAGAGTGCATGAGATCCCAGGCGTGTATTTATTACTTTGTACATTCGTGTATTTATCCATAAAAGGATGAAGTAGGGGTTTTCACATATATTTAAGGACCAAACAAGTTGACCTTACAGTCCAGACCAAATATTTAATAACCTGGGCAATTTGTTCTAGGTGGACCAGTGCAGCTACTTCAAAAGAGATTTGTAATGTAGCCACAAAATGCAGGCCTCAGTTGATTGAGTTGTATTAACAGATTGTTTTATTGATTCTTTTCAGAGAGCAATATTAACTATGCCTATTTCTCAAGCTAATGAATGTTAAGAAAGGCAAGGGAAGGATTGTCCAAACATCAAAGGTTGAATTAAATGCTATTCTGAACTTATTTTATCTGGAAGTTTCTATTTGTCTTCTAGCATTGCTTACTACACATTTTAAACTATATCATATTTATCTTATTTATCACAGTGTATCAGATACCAATGCAACCTTTAATCATTTGTGTGATATTTCTTCAAAAGTGTACTGACACTGTATCAGCTATAGTTGATGTGCAAGATGAACATTTTCCAGTTTACTATATTAAAAGAATATATTTACTAAAATGATATTTTTGATTAATCTTGCTATTACTATCTGTATGTATACAGAATGGTAGTTTTATGACATTTTTACCATATGCTAAATCGTGATGGATAGAAGATAAACCTATCTGAGAAAGTTTGATTTTTCATTGAAATAATTTCTGATTTTAGACAGTTGATGTCATTTTGCTGTTTTAATAGTTCTGTATTACTGTAAAGCTATTTTATGCCATATTTAATATTTTTAAAAGGAGTTAACATATGAAATTTTCAAAATTTTTGATACTATTTAAAACATATGAATACTCTTTAGGTTATCAACAATTGGGTAATGGGTGATTATTATTTATAGAAAACAATTTTAATACTTCAGTTTTCTTCTTTTGTCCTAGGGTTTAAATATCAGATTATTTTATTTAGTTAAAATACAGCATTTTTCCTCATTTTAAAATTTAGTTGCCTCACTAAAATATATTTTCAAATGTTTTTCTTTTGAAATAACGTCCTCTTCCAAAATTTACTTCTGAGTTTATATCATTAAATACTGCTAGTATTATTATTCCTACTACTCTTACTACTGTACATCAAGTTGGTTAACATATATGTCTGGAAAATGGAAATAGATTAGCTCATTTAGTTCTCCAAAAAACCTGTGAATTTGGTTCTATCATAAATCATATTTTACAGATAAGAAAATAAAAATTCTCACTTCTGATTCCAGAGTCTGCTTTTTTAAAGACTCTGCCACACTGCCTTCTCAGTATAACATCTGTAACATGATTTGAGCATGATAAAATTGTTGATGATTTCTTAACATGAATCATAAATTTATAAAAATCTCTGAGAGGAATTATGCAAAAATTAGAAATATACCTTTTTTTCCCCTGATGGGCAAAATATTTGTTATGTAATTAGACTACTTGAGCAGTTAAAAGTTAATTCAAAGACTTCTGGAGTTTTGTTAGCTCTTCATAATTTGGACAGTACTATAATATGTATTTGAAATCATAAATATTCCTTATAATAAAATACATAGCCTACTACCCCTTTCCTACCCAACCTTGAATCAAATTTGGATTAGTGCACTCTCTTAAATTGCTTATTCGCCAACTGATGTAATGTTACTCTGCTCAAACTCATGGTGTTGGCTCGGGAGATTCAGCTCACTAATTAATCCAGCACAGTAATTAATTGAGTCACCATGCCAGATGTCAAATCCTTTTTATATCTTTCAAGTCCCCATCTTCAAGTACATTAGCAATATGCCACCTTCTGCAGGAAGCCTTTGCAGACCAGGCATTTAGATGTATATAGAACATTTTAAAAAACACAGAAACACCAAACAAATTGGTTTGACAAAAAGTTGTTCTTGGAATTATATAACACACTGAACATAGAAATAGAGTATCTTTTGTCCATAACTTATTATCTTGGTAGATACTTCATGCTTTAAAAGTTTTATAATAGCAACAGCAGCATAGTAAATACTTTCATTGGGCCAGATACTGGTCAAAGTGCTTTACATGTTTTATATCATATTTACTTCTTACACAAGTGCAAGAGAAGATAATATTTATCTCCTTTGTTGCAGAGGCATAAACTGCTACTTTGGGAAGTTAAATAACTAGCCTAAGGTCGACTCAGTCTGATTCCATAACCCATGCTCCAGTCTTAGAAATGTTTTCTGTGATATGGTAATAATAATACTGCCTAGCTTATAGAAATTTTGGACTAAATGAGATAGCATATGTGAGTTATCCACACATTTCAACTACTATTACTAGTCAGTAATCTGTGGAAGTGAACCCATTGAAATCTTTCAACTTTAAAGCAAAAAGCACTCTTTAAATTAAACAAGTAACATTATAAACCTTGGTGTTTGGGGATTTTTACATGCCTAAATTTGACTGTTTGCCAAGGGCTCTGTCTTAGGATTCTCCAGAGAAACAGAACAACAGGATGTGTACGTATATAGCCAGAGATTTATTATAAGGAATTGGGTTGTCCAGTTATGACGGCTGGGAAGTACAAAATCTGCAGTACTCAGTCAGATGAGATACCCGGGAGAGCCAGTGGTGCAGATAAAGTTTGATAGCAGTCTTTGGGATATTTCCTCGTCTGTAGGGAGGCCAGTCTTTTTGGTCTATTCGGGCTTTCAGTTGATTGGGTGAGGCCCATTCATATTTTGGAGGGCAGTCTGTTTTACCCAGAGTTCACTGATTTAAATGTTAATTTCATTCAGAAATACCCTATGAGTTGGCAATTAAAATGAACCATCACAGGCTCCAAAGGTCTGCACTACCTTGCAAGTTTCAGTTTTTTGAGGTATGACCTTATACCCCTGAAAAAATTTATACCAATGAGGGAGCCCAGCTTTCTTTCCAGCATCTCACCTCGTATCTCAGAAATAACTTATATTAAATACTATCATGGTAGCACAAACTTGGTGTTTTTGAAAGTTTTGCAATTTTATTCATTGAAAAAAAATCAAAGGACTACTGATGAGGAAGAAATTTTAAAAATCACCTTAAGTTCTAGTCAATATCTGGTTTGGATGTGTTTTAGAATGTCTATGTTTATATGTTGTACCTTTGAAGTTTTTCCCCATATTCTCCCAAGGACAAAGATCCTTGCAATAAACTAAATCTCAGCTGTGCTAGCATGTGGTAGTGCTTAGTAAGTATCAAGCAACAGTGATTACTTGGAAGGTTGGGTGTCTGAAATTTAAATGGCATTTGCCCTCTCTTGCTTTTAAATATATCAACTGTTGATAGCTAACTATTCTGATTGGATTCAGCCAACTGCTGGAATCATACAACATACATAGTTAATTAAATAGAAAGCCCCAGATTACTTACAACATAATAGTAAACTCATTGCAACCTGTTAAATTCAACAAATGAAATTTGATAGAGAAATCTTATTTTATTCTGTTCAATCAGAATAAATGTATTATTTTCCCACAGCATATTTGCAATACTGATTTTTTTTTTTAAAAATGAAATATACATATAAAGGGCACTATAGATATTTTGTTGACCTAATAATGAAATAATGCTTGTATCAAATTGCATCTTAAAAGTTTTAAGATAGTCATCTTTATAGAAATGTGGTTAAGGAAAAAATTAGAAGTTCCTGATGTACCTGCTTATAATTAGAATTATTAATTGCCTTCATTTATCCCTTTGCAGTTTTATCTTTTCCAGTATTCATCTTTTATCTTAATCATTGCTAGTCTTCAAGCTTCATATTGCACATATCCTGTAGCAAATATATCTCTACTTATGTCTCCAGCATTCACCTCTATAGGCAAAGTCTGCTCAGTGGGCACACCTGTGACTTTTCTACCTGAGCACTTTTTTTTCCAGCCTTAAGAGCAAACTCCCTGCGAGCTGGGAAAGCTGGAAGTGCTGGAGATTTCCTATTCCCAAAGGTTATCCTCAACCAATGATGGACAGAAAGTTGGTGGACTAACACCTCCTCTTCCCTTCCTCTTGGTTAGGATATAAGATGTGTTCTATATTGTCTATTAGAGTTTGGCAGTGGAATTGAGCTCTGATTGCCTTGGTAGTGAACATTTTGTGGAGCTCTTCCCTTTCCTGCTTACTTCGCCACAACCTTACTTGAATTTTCTGGGATCAACTTCCCAGTAAACTACTTGTATTTGAATCAGTCTCATGGTAAGCCTCTGGGGAATCCATACTAAGACAGCCTCTAAGATGTAATAATGAAATAAATTTAAAAGCAGTATCCAAATTATTATTGAGATTCTAGAGGACATAGAATTATTTAATCTTTATTATTCAATTTTGGACCTCTACTACTGGCACATAATCGGTATTCAATAAATGCTCTTTAAAATAAAAATCTAATCGAATTGAATTTGCTTATCAGGAACATTCTCACTGATTCCACCCATATTCTTCATCTTTCCCATCTCAATGGCATAATTTATAATTTTGCTGAGGCATGACTTTTTGTTGAGCCTCAGATTTCATTGATGTTGACATTGTGAATGATATCTTCCTTCTTAATATTCATTTTAATCTGGGCTCAGGACTACCATACTTTCCTATTTCTCATATCTCTCTGGGTCTTGGCTCTTTTTAATTTAACTGTGAGTGTTTCCCAAAACACTTCTGGCCTCTCTTCTCTTCTCCCCCTGTTCCCAGTGCCTCAGGGAGCTTATCCACTTGCAAAGCTTCAGCTACTAATTTACAAATGACATTTAAATAAAAAAATCTCTAACCTTGGCTTTTTACCCTTTCTCTAATAGCACATTTCAACTGTTTTGCAAGCTTTCCCATTTAATTCCTCCAACTACACAGTCACAAAGAGAGTTTATTCCTGTCTCCACAGACAGCCTCTCTTTTTCCTGACTTCCAGCTTTCAGTCACCTTTAATCCTAGTCCTCTGCCTCTCCTTTCCTACCTCTGCAGGGAGTCCATTCTGTCAGTTATCCTGTGTCTTTTCTGCATTTCTGCCTCTCCTTCTCACATCTCAAATGCTATTCACACACAGTTACACATACCCGTACCTCTCTCCTTTTGCCTGTAACTACTACCATCTGTTTTTCCCTCTATTCAGAGTCAAACATCTTCCACGACTCTCCATTTCATGTCCAGAAACCAAGCATCATAATTCCTGCTTTCGTAATGATTGTTCTCTTTCCGTTCCTACTACCACTGCTTTAGTCAAAAGCCCCACCACTTCTCTCTTGATTATTACAATATTCTTCTGTTTTTTTCTTGTCATCTTTTTATTTACTCAGACCACAGTATGTCCTGAAAGCAAAACTATAGCAGTCACTTAACTCCTGTGCTTTAAAATCATTCTAAAGGGCATGAGAATACCCCAAGGTTTTGGTAAAGCCAAAAAAAGGCCTTCGTGATGCTCACCTCCCCAGGTGATGCTCACCTCCCCAGCTCTGACCCCTTTTACACTCTCTTATAGACTTTAGGCATTCTGAACTACATGTGGTGCCCTGAATGTCCATTTTTCTTCCACATCCGTACATTTGGTCATGCTGTTTTATCCTCCTGGAAACCCCTATTCCCTGCTCCCCACCTATCTCTCTTCATCTCACTAAGTCCAATACTTATTTAAAGACTCTGCTCAAAGTCACTTCCAAAGTAGACCTTCTCTGAAGCCTCCTGTCTGGAATAGATAACCACTCTTGGAGTATTTCCCTGGTGCTCTAGGTTTACTAGGATAAGAGCACTGATCACATAACTGTGAGCTCCTGTTTGCTTGTCTATCTCCCCTGCAGACCATATGCTTATTATCTGTTTTTTATCTTTCTATCCTTCCCACTTAGAACAATGTCTAGCTTATACTAAGACCTCAATGAATAACATTGAATGAATCAGCACATTAATTTTTTCCTTTCACTGTTCTCCATATCAGGAGCAGCTGCACACCCCTCCTTATTCAAGACCCTGCATCCTTCCTGAGGCTTTACATCCATGTCTGTTTCGTCTGTGATCTTGCTTCATCTGCCTAACTCAGCAGAGCAATTACCACAGGAAATGCTATCTTGTACCTGTTTTATTTGTTTATAGACTTGCACTTTTATTTTAATCTCATTTGAGAGGAAAGTTCAGTAGGACAAGATAACTATGTCTGTTTCTTCACTTTTTATCTCATAAGGAGATATGCCCATGATGGTTTCTTGAGAAATGTTGACTAATTTCAGTGTAAGATTTGCAACCCTTGGATGCAGCTAGGAGGATGAGGTGTTGCGCCTAGTGAGGCAATTATGATTTGTTTACAACAGACTCAGTTTTAGATCCCTCACTACGACATGGGTGAAGGCCAAGAAGGTGTTCTGCTCTACCATGCTTTCTGTGAAGTCTCATCCAGCCTCACACGTTCCAGTGACAAACCATCTGGGAAATTCCATCTGTCTCTGCTTGGAAACTGAGGTGGCAGTCGCCCACTGTGAGCAATTTTCTATTAACTTCTTGGATAAGATCAGTCAGATTTATACTGAATTGATGGGAACCGTAAGAGCAAGGTTGTTCCAAGAGAAGACAAATGTACTGATTCCTCTAATTGGGCTTAAGCCAGTTTCATTCACAGATGCCCTTAGGTTCTAGTAGTTCAAGGACTTATAACCTTTTTAATTGTACCCTGTTCCTCTTGGGAAATGTTGGTGAAATTCATTATTGATGGAGGTTGTAGATTTGTCCCTTAGGGAGGGCAAGATCCTGGCATCTCTTATACTCTATCTGCTATGTGGAGAATTAATGGAAACTGAGTGGACAGAAAAGCTGCTCAAAGAAGACTTGAAGGCAAGAAATGTAATGCAGCAGAGCCTTGGAAAGTGATGCGTTGGTTTGGTTTCTAGAATTAGGGTAGGGTTTTTGTTGTTTTATTTATTTTTATTTTTATTTATTTATTTTTTTGGTGGAGGGGGATTACTCAGGGAAAGAGGAGAAAGAAGTTTGTGTGGAGGCCTCAGTAATCAAAGGCCTGCTATTGAATGTGAGTCAGAAAGGAAGAAATCAAACACCAAAGAATTATTTCACAATTGAAATATGTAGAAGCAAGCCAGAGAGGTCAATTGCATATTAATCTGAAGGGATTGGCTGTGTTATAATGCAGATATAGTTATGATGTTGTCAGTGGATGAAAATACATTGTCATATGGCACAATAGTATTGAAATGGAAACCTGAATTTGTGCCCTTCCTGATAATTTTTACTTGCCTCCAAAATAATACCTTTTGTGTATAGCTAGCCTATCTGTTAACCTCAATCTCATCCTGACTTACTTTTTCTCCTGATGGTGAAGTCTTTCCAGGTTCTTTACATTTGGACTTGGATTTGAAAAGTGGAAACACAATTCTTTGCTATACATAGACAATTTTATTTATGGACCTAACTTACTCTCCTCTGCCTGAAATTGTAATACATTTTGGCCTTTGGTTTATATGGCTAAACCTATTTACCCTTAGTTAGACCAAGTTTGAACTTTTAAAAAAAATTATTTTTAAAAGATTATTCATTGTTCCCTTTTCCCAGAACTCCAAGGAGAACTTTTGTTGAAGATGATCTTTTCAGTTATTAGGATTATTAGTGCTATTAATTTAATTAATTTCTGAAAGGAGGAATTGTTTATGTCATCATAAGATGATCAAAGCTGATCCACTCTATGTGTGTAAAGTTGAGACAAATGAGTCACATAACCTTTTCCCACAGAGGATCGGTGTGAAGGATGATCACTACTGGTTTATAGCTCCAGATACTCTTTGTGGGAGTTGTGATTGTTCCCGCACATAGCGATCCTTACATGAATTTTCTTAATGCAGATTTCATAGCTACTGTCATTTCTTCGTATTTTCCAAAAACAGAAGCATGAAGGCCTAAGGTGGAAGTGGGTGGATATATAGCATCCCTGCCCCTCTAGGGAAATCTGTCACCATCTTGACTAGTGAGGAAGTGGTTTGTAAAGCATAACTATTGTTTTTGTAACACAAATTCTAAAATATCAGTCTTGAAATGTAGTTTTTGCTGGAGGGGAAGGTAGAAGTAACAACGCACTGTGAGGAAGAGTTGTTCATGGAGTTGACCAAACTGTCCTCTGTTATGTGCTGATAGGTCTGGCATGCCTTTTAAATTCTTTCTATTTGATGTCTTTGAGGAATTGTCATTCTATACTGATTTCAAAACAATTAGTTTGGCAGGATATGCTTACATGGTTGTAACAAATATTGTGCCAGCGTTATGAGGACTTAGCATCAATCTCAGCTTGACATGACAATTAATACATTCAGTAACTTGGAGATGATAACAGAGAGAATGGAGATAGGTACCAGTTTGTACTCCTTCAGTTTGGTCTTAAAAATCAAAATTACTTAGGGATAACGCTTTGTCAAACTCTGATAACATATTGGACTCTGGTTTTAATCTAATTTTTGATAAATATTCCCAGGATGGGACTCACCAAGTTTCATAATTTAACTGTAGCTCTCAGGTGGCATTGACAACCTTTATTATCATATAAGGTTTTCCTAGCATTGACAAGTTTGTGACTCTTTCCAAGCCACTGCTATAAAGCTCTGTGTTGATGCTGTTTGGTGGTCCAGGGGCAAGCATTCTCGGGTAAATTTCTTTTTTTTTTTTTTTTTTTTTTTTTTGAGACGGAGTCTGGCTCTGTTGCCCAGGCTGGAGTGCAGTGGTGCGATCTCATCTCACTGCAAGCTCCACCTCCCGGGTTCATGCTATTCTTCTGCCTCAGCTTCCTGAGTAGCTGGGACCACAGGTGCATGCCACCACGCCCGGCTAATTTTTTGTATTTTTTGTAGAGACAGGGTTTCACCATGTTAGCCAGGATGGTCTCAATCTCCTGACCTCGTGATCGCCCGCCTCGGCCTCCCAAAGTGCTGGGATTACAGGCATGAGCCACTGCACCTGGCCTCTTGCATAAATATCTAATAAGAGAATAATAAAGTAATATTTATTACATACTTTGGAAATTTGAGAAATTATTTGAGAAACTCTCTTGGAGATTAACATATTTTTGCCTGTTAATTTAAATATTGAATTTAAAGTTGTTCTTTTTTTTCGAGATGGAGTTTTGCTGTTGTTCCCCAGGCTGGAGTGCAGTGGCGTGATCTCAGCTCACCACAACCTCCACCTCCCAGGTTCAAGCAACTCTCCTGCCTCAGCCTCTCGAGTAGCTGGGATTACAGGCATGTGTCACTATGCCTGGCTAATTTTGTATGTTTAGTAGAGATGGGATTTCTCCATGTTGGTCAGGCTGGTCTTGAAGAACTCCCGACCTCAGGTGATCTGCCTGCCTTGGCCTCCCAAAATGCTGGGATTACAGGCATGAGCCACCGCGCCCAGCCTAAAGTTGTTCTTTATTATTCATTGACTCTTACTTCAATTTTCTCATAAAACCCCTTGTCCCAGCTTGACAAAACTGTGGCTTCTTGATTCTAATAATTTCAGTGTCTTCTGTGCCATTTTGTATCACTTTCTATTTTTTAATGGCAGGAAACCAGACTAAAGCATAGAGTTATGTAGGTTGGTCTGTGGTTTTCTTCTCATACACTTTAGTTCCTTTTCTGATGGTTAAAAATATGAACACAACTTGTCGCAGGCATAGTGTCTCCCACAAGGCTTCAATCAATAGGTTGATCTGCGGTTTTCTTCTTATACTCTTTAGTTCCTTTTCTGATGGTTGAAAATATGAGCACAACTTGTCACAGGCATAGTGTCTCCCACAAGGCTTCAATCAAGGGGACAGACAGGTCTGTGGTGTCATCTGAAGGCTCAGCTAGTGGAGGATCTGCTTACATGCTCACTCAAATGACTCTTGATTCAGTGCTTGGCCTAGTGGGCCTCTCCTTAAGGCAACTCACAATATGGCAGCTGGCATCCCTCTGAGCAAGCAGATGGGAACATAGGACAGGGAGCCCAAGACAAAAGCCACAGTGCTTTGGTAACTTAATCATGGGAGTGGCATCCTATCACTTTTGCTGAATTCTAGGGAAGGGAATTGTGCAGGGCTTGAAACCACAAGGCTGGGATGACTGGGGGCCAACTCAGAGGCTGTCTGCCACAGAAGGTAATTTGCATAAGTAGTTAACCTGACCTGTGGATAGGGAAGGACTTTCAAATACTAAGAGCCATGGGAGCAATCACAAAAGAAAATTCAGTGAATTTGAATACAGACAACAAAACTGTATGCTATACAGCATCATAACCAAAATCAAAGATTAATAAGTAAAAGACATTTGTGAAAATGAGGTATATTTTATTATTATTCATGAAAATATTTATGGTTTCTCACATCGGTGATCAGTGCCTTCCTGATTACTTAGATATTAATTTTGCAATAAAGACAAATTAAAATATACAAAACATGATTTGTACAAAAATTTGGTGGGAATTGGGGATCAAAAGTAGTTTGCTGAGTATTTCTTCTCCTTTGGTAATTTTGAGAAACATACACCCACACACTGTAAAGATCAAAAGTAGGAGAGAAAGTATGCGAAAGAGCCCGTGATGGGGTCAGAACAGCCTGATTCTAGTCCTGACTGTTATTACCCAAAGTGGATGTGCTATCTTGGGTAATCATACATGCTCTTAGTTTCCTCTTTTATAAAATAGGGGTTATTATACCAGCCCTACAACATAGAATTGTAAAATTATATAAAATTATACGCATTTAGTCACTTTGAAAAACATACAGATTGTTAAACAAACCTGGATTCCTTTTATTATGCCTGTGAATAGAAAGTAAATCATTCCTTTAATTCCCCAAGCAGTGCATCTAGTCTTTTCTCTTCTGTTCTCTCCCTGAACATACTTTAAAAAGCAGTTTTGGTTGTCATACGAATATAGCTTCATATATGAATACTCACATGTATCCATACACACACATGCTTACTGATTAGCTGGCATGAATATTCTGAGAATTCATAGCCTAGATAAGTAAAAGGTATGGACTTAGTGCATTTATCATCTAAGTAGACAATCACCGTAGAGGAAAAACACATATTTTTAGGAAGAGAAAGAAAGGTTAAGTGGTCAAACTGCCTTTTGAATGATCTTGGCTTCTTTGAGTTTTCTTTTTGTAAGGAGTTATTCTTCAGAAAGCATTTCTCATGTGCGTGATTGGGGATTTCAGACAATTGGAAAAGTAATTTACCCTGTCTGATTCACTTTTGAGTTAGGTTTGTATTTTAAAATGTTAACTCAATTCTTTCATTATTTATGGCATTTTAGAGCTCCCTACAGAATGGAGTGAATAAGGCAGTCATAATGCAGACAGTGATGTACTGTGAAATATGAAGAAATGGGGACAGAGTTTTGGAAGAGTAGAGGCACTTCACGTGCCTTAAGTTTTAGCTTTTATTAAGAAGTCAAACAAATACCATTTGTACCTCATTACCCTATGTGTAATAGTGTAAGCATTACCCCACAGACAGGAGCAGGAAGAGTCCCTCAGGTTCTGATCCTAATCTCGGATGTGGCATTACCACCTCTCCTCTGAAAGCCACTGCTGCCCAGGCACACACAGCATATTAGTGCATTTAAAGGTACCCAATTATATCCATGTGTGCATCTGAGATAGGCATCAGGACCCAAGTACCTGTTAAATTCAGCTCGTATAGGAGAAAAAAATAGCACTTGCCTTTGTTAAAGAAGTACAGAAGTGGTGGAAAGAAAATTTGTCCTTTATCTGAATATTTTCAGCAAGAAACCTAGGCAGTGTTATTCTTGGTGCATTTCTTCAAAACTTTGTGAAAATGACAACTCTTCAAAGGAGGCAGACATGTGCACAAGTGTCCCCTGCCTCTGCTGATATTCCGCGAGGAGAAGGGGCGAGGGAGGAAGAGTGCATGATGAAAGTCAAACAGTGGTCGGCTCCATTACTTCATTAATCAAGTGGAGGCATTCTGAAAAATGTTTCTCTTTGGTGGCAGCCATCTATTTTTTGGTGTTAATCTGCGCCCTGTGGCAGGGTTTTGTGAAAGGAAACAATGAGCCGTTGTATCACCCCCCTGCCTTTCCCCAATTGTTGTAGCCCCTGTCAGAAGGCTCCGAGGATGATGCAGGTCTGTATCAGCCTGATAAGGGAAAAGAGGATTCAAAATGGCTTTGGAGAGACTCCGTGGGAGTGGAGTGTGCTGTTTTGGACTAGATGAGCTAGGGAATATGGCAGAGGCCCTTAATGGGATCCTAAAGCTTCAGTGCCAAACCTTCTGCTGCTTCTTGAATATTTTCTAATGAAATATTTTAATGGTAAAATTCTGTGACTGTCATAGGGGCCGAGCTTCAAGATGCTGTTTTAAGTCATTTGCTCCATAATCTGATTAGTCAATCCAGGTCAAAAAGACAGAAAAAGAAAAAGAAAAATCCAAACTCAAGAAACCTGTCAGAGTATGTATTAGGTCACTTTTATTCTGTTGACAATGAGTGTTCAATTCACTGTCATCATGAGCTCTGTACAAGTGGCCTGTACATTTTATATACTGTAGGTTCCTATTTTATGGCTAGATGAAATATGAAGCTATCTTTCATAATGCTGATTCCATTTTGGCAGGCCTTTGGATCCACATATGGTTCAGTTAAGCTGTTTTGGAGCCTAATGTACCTTTGTTATTTATTGAGATTTTTGAAAGGGGAATAAGTGGGCTATTTTTACTCTGCATTTAAAAAATACACATTAAATGTTTCAAACATAATTCATACAGCTAAGAAAATTCTAGTGAGCTTTAGAAACGGATCTGCTATTCCTAGGACAGCTAAAATAAAATCATTCCTACCCATGAAGGAAAAAATAAAAAGACAGCTGAAGCTCCAGCAAAATAGAACCATTATCTTACAGCACACGGTAATAATATATACGGAGAGCAATTAGTAAACATGGGCAAGAAAAGTGGGCATCAAGTCAACACCCTGTAAACCTTAAGTATCTTTAAGCTTATATATGATGCTGAGATTTTTTTTTTAACTATTCATTCTACTGTTGGCCTGGTGTCTTATGAATAAACATAGAGGCACAAAAAATTAAAAACAGAGTGGTTGTCAGATGAATGAATGATAGGGAAATACCTCACATACCATGGATAGTCCAGTGCTTATCTAGAAAAACTTAGCTGCTTGGAGGTGATGTTTGCTCCCCACTGCTGAGAACTGATTGGTAGAGGGCAACTCCACCTTCAGATTTAACGTTCTTGTTTTGGTGAGTTTAACTCAGACTCTTAACTGTTGGTTAAAATAATGTCTGTGTGAAAATACAAAGAAAGATAGAAGAAAAGTGACACATCCTGTCATATTGGAAGACAACTTTTTGTTTCTAAAAAAGCTCTGATAGGATAGATCTATTTGTATGTATTTGCATATTAAAGCTCCTACTTTGTAAAGAGCTTTCAGATTTTTATATGGCCATTTATGTATTTTTATATGGTCATTTATTTTCACTTGAAGTTAATCATTAAGAAAGCTTTTTAGAATGGACCCAAGCAAAACAGTTGGCTATTGTCTGCATGAAAGAGTAGGGATGGTCCCTTTTGGGCATGTCACCCTAACTAAATCTCCAACCATATTGTGTGCCTTTGTATAATGGTTTATTTTGCTCAAGCTTCAGCTGTCTTTTATTATTTTCCTTTATAGTGGTATGTTATTTTTATCATCTTTACAGTCAAATGAAAGGGTAGTGGAATAATCATTTCCCTTATTTCATAACTATTCTAACAGCTTTCCTCTGCTGAATCTAGTAGCAATTAAATGACTACTAAAATGTATTCCTTTCTTTAATGTTTTGTACATACAGCCATAGAAGTCTTGAAGGAAAACTTGACTCAGTATTTATTTAGCATGTTCCATAAGTCAGGAACTCTTCTAAAATGTGAGATACAAAAATCTGAATGCTTCCCACGCAGAATTGCTTCATGTAAGAGTATTTAAATAGAACTGAATTCTGTCCATAGCCTTTATGTATATTTTAAAGTAAACCTAACAAACAAAAAGTAATATTCACATGTGTGCAGGCACACACACATACATGCACATGCACGCTCATATAGAATAAACGGTTGATTTTTAAGCCAACAAATAAGATAAAAATGAATACATTTGTGTTTTTCTTATTCTTTATACTCTTAACTTACACAAATAAAATAATCTTATGAAGTAAAGCACACCTCTATTATTGAAAGAAATACACAGATTTAGTCAATATTTTTCTTGTCATAGATTAGATATTATAAATATTGATTGTTTCTAACATTATTTTTCCTATAATTTCATTATTTTACGTCGTGGAAAAACTCTGAATTGCAAAATTATCATAAAGATACTTTAAGTACTCCAATAGGTAATATAGAACAAGTGTAGAGCATTTCATCTGTAGGATGAAAAAGTTGTTTACAATTATTGACCACATAGAGCATTATAAAAAGACCCAATTTAATTAAAGTGGCAAATGTGGTGAGGAAAGAAAAAAAAAGTGAGAAATGAAAAAATGCATGCAGTAAAAAGTGCTTCCATATTATTTGATTTTTTTGTGAGTTTTTATTTCACTATTGTGCATTGTCTGTGAGCATAAATTATTGAGAACTCTCTGTAACATTAACTAAGATGGTATAATAAATGTTTGCAATTTTACAAGATTCAAACAAATTAATTGAATTAGGGATACTGAATCTTATTTTTAGATTCCAGTATTTATCTCTAGACTTAAGAAATAGAGTGCTTTGGTAATAATGTTATCATTATGAAGTATTGCTACTATTTGCCACAAGTCCTACATACTACTCAAGTGATAGAGGATAAAAGTATACTCAATCTTTTGATTGTTATTTTTGTTTCTCCTTAGCTACTGAGAGCTTTGAAAGGAGAAGCACATCATCTTCTTTCAGTTGCTTTGACAGCATCTAAAGGAATGGGCAGCCTACCATTTTCATTTTCCATCTTCTTGATAGTTCTCCAAGTATCTTTTGCTAGTGCACACACAGTTATCTTAAAGTTGAAAGGAAGGAAATCAGTAGAAACAAGCAAAAGTACAGACTATTTTAGCCAATCAGTTACTACAATCTGATATTCTCTTACCTTATTTTATATTGTTTTACTCCAGTTTCTCCTGAAATGCATTGTAATGTGAACTGAATATCTTTTATCATCAAACAATTCAGAGTATTCTTAATACATACAGCATTTAAAAGTTTCTCAGTAATTTGCTTCCATTCTGCGATGTGATTCATCTGAAAATCTACATAATTCATGTTGACCAATTGTAAAATGATAGAATTTTTTAAATAACTAGTGAACCTTACATTGTGAAAGTGTTAGAGTCCATGGCCACTTCACCTGGATATTAATATTAATGCTATCTTGGTAAGAGCAGTGCTTTGATCACTGGAATATGTGGGAATACAGCAGATTCCACTATGAAGTGACTTTTCACTAGAGTGGCTTAAGTTGGAGTTCAAGTTTCTTTATAATGCTTTTAGAATAATGCTGTATATTGAACACAATTGAATATACTAGCAAACTGATAAAAAAAGAGGTACCTTCATAACTCCACAGGCATAATTACATTTTTATAGTTTCCATTGATGTTTACAATGCTCATTATGGCATTAACAATCTGATCCTAAATCAGGATGAAGTTTGTTATTATTCTGTGGGTTCTTATTTATGAAATCATAAGTAAACCTTCTGTTGAATATTTCTATTAACCATACACTCTGTGGCATATAATGACACGTGGAATAGCTAAAGAAAAAATTGTTTCTTTAATGACAATGTAATTAAAGGTGCTACAATTTTTAAAAAAATGTTTAACAACTATATTTTTGTCAAATTCTTGTAGTAAACTGCATTGCCTTTCTGATACAGTAAAATTTCTGGATCTGATTTTATCTTTTTTTCTACAAAGAGGACATCTTGATTTTAAGCATTTAGCATCCTATATTTCTGTTCGTAAATTTGTCATTGAGATTGAATATATAAAAGCGAGTTAGAAAGTAAAAACTAGCCTTAAGATTTTTAAAAAGAACTTTCTTGAGTCTGTTCAGATCTCCAAATTTCTTCCCCCATCTTCACTCCCTTTTTAGAGACAGTATCACTGATTCATAAGGATTATTGTCTTTGGTTCTTGTGTCAGGGAGTTGGGAGGTGGAAGCAGGGGACTGCATTTTCAGGATACCACATGTGTGCTCTTTGATCTGAGGTACAGTGTGCCTCAGGGAGTAAGTTCAATCTTGATTTCTTTAGTCAATCATCCACTATCAGGTACCACTGTCCTGATTAACAGGCTGAAGAAAAAGAGCATATCGTGGGTGTGTGTTACAAAGATGAAAAATACTGATGAGTCTGTAGGCAGCAGAGTCAGCCCCTCGTTGCACTATGTGGCATTTGCTTTCTCTTTGCATAAATCCCCTTAGTGCGTGAAGGAACAAAAATCGGTATTTCCATGTTTCTTTCCACAAACTGATAATTTTTTTTCAGTGTGGTAGTTTTCTTTATTTGTTTGATCTTTTGCAAAATGAAAACTGGAATGAGAATTAGCAGGATGAATCATAGTGCTTTCTGAAGGACTCAAATATAGCTGTGCGTGCTTACCGTTCCTGCCATTCTGTGAACCAAGCCAGTGGCTAACCCCTGTAAAGTCTTCAGCAGCACAAACTTGTGCTCTCCCTATCTCCTCATCTGTTGTTACACACAGATGTAAAATAGTTCTCTAGACCCAGAAGGGCTTCAGTATCTATCTACTACTCATCAAGGATATCCTTCCCGAAAGATTAGTGTGTAAGGATTTTCTGAATTGCTTTTCTTATGTCTTCTCTTCTTTGGTCTAATCGAAAGAAGGACTGGCACCAAACATAAAGATATGTGCTGATAACAGCTACTGTTGTTAGTTGTCTTAGGTACATATTTGGGATTTTTCCATGCATATTGTATATTGTTGTGTGAAGGCAGAATTGGAAGCTCTGAAAAGACTTCTAAATAGTGAATATATACCTTGTATCTGTCTTTGCCAAATTTTATTAACCTATTTCAAAATTAAAGTTTTCTACTGACAATATTAATTTTTATTTGCCAGTACTTTTTCTAGGAAAAATACAAGGTACAAATGTAGTTGCATCATACTTATGTTAGGCTCATGTCCATCTGAATTTATTTATTATTATACTTGACCTTGATGATGGAACCAGTTTGATAAGGTTTAAGGTCAATGACTACATTATTTTTAGACAAGATACAAAGTGTAAAATACTCTGTTTTGCATTACAATGTTAACAACTAGTATTGTTTAAGTTTCTCTCTGCACTACTAATTTTTCATTCTCAGTGATTATCCAAAAGATTTCAGCACCTATAACTAATTACTCATTTGAGAAAAGAAACACAAACTAAGATATAGTTTGGCCTTTTTCTCCCTGGAAAAGTCCTGACATAGCGTGAATAAGAATAGTAACAGTGCAAGTAATAATCATCATTCTGTCTCTCTCTCTCTCTCTCTCTATATATATATGTAAATCACTGAGAGAAAAAATCTTTTTGATCATATTTACTAATTAATTCCCTTATATTGTTTGCTTAACTTTAAATGTTGTGTCATAGTGAAAATTACAATGAAAATTACATTGTTATCTCTATTTCATAAAAGAAGAGTGAGTAGTGACCAACTCAAAGCTAAACTTATGTGTTTTGTTAATTATTTGAACTATTGATCACTAATATCTTCTTCATGGAAATACTTATTTTATCAATGTAACAAGCATAAAAATCTCAGTAAGTAGCAATGGATTTTATATACTAGATTTCCAGAAGATGTAATATTCTACTAGATGCCATTTTATCTATGTAATTGTTGTTAATGAGTTTAAAAAAGGCATCTTGACTTTTTTATAGATACTTCCCTGGTCACTGAGAAATAAATAATGAAGTGGTAATTGTGAGCTTTTGTGTACTAGTGCATAGGGGCTAAAGAATGAATGAATCAATGTGATACCTGGATCCTAAATTTGCAAGTTGAAATAGATACTTTGGAACCAATCCTGCATTAAGATGCCTTTCATAGTATTAGGATATACTAAAGTTTGGCCCAAAGCTTAAAGAATAGAAACAAGCCTTTTCTATTTCTTATGATAGAGATTAATTTATCAGATTGATGTCTGGTAGACTGCAAATAGCAAATGCATTTAACCTCTTTTGTAGCTAGAACTAACCTGTTTATAAATACTGTAATTGGATCAGAGCATAGAAATAACCAAAATGGATATAATGGGCAAAAAGACAACTGAAATGCACCCATATTAATAATAAAACAGCATTTTCCCCTTCCAAGTTCATTGTGCTAAAATTGTTCTACACGTCCCTCTTCACTTAAAATCTACAATTTAAAACTTTGAAAAATAACCTCAACCACACCTAATGCCATAAACTGTGATTCTCACCACCTTGTTTTATCTCACTCAAATTTATTTAGACCCCCATCAGCCCTGCTCTTTCTTGTGCCTGGCTCTATTAATGATAATTACTTAGAATACTATCCCCATTCTGTGATACCATCACATCATTGTGGGGAAGATTGTGATCTTATCCCAACCTATTCTGTTTAACTCTGACACTCCTTCTATTATAGTGGGGCCTTGATAAGATCATGCCTGTTAGGATCAGACATTAGTTGGAATCAATATTTGAAAATGTGCCTGTTTCTGTTTAATAGTAAAGTTAGTGTGAGGGTTGAAGTCAGATCATTTGTTGGATGAGATTGTACAACTTTATCTTTCTACTACTTTATGCTCAAAAGCACAGAATGAGGTCTCTGGGAAACCATAATTTTACTGACCAATCTACCCGGATATATTAGCTTTTAGGTAGGTGACCTACCCTGAAGGGAACACATATTTTTTAAACTGGTTGAAGTCAGAATAATGAGTTTGAAAGAATGAAAGACTGTCTTCAAAATGGTTAGTAGAAACATAATTAATTCAGTGGCTCTTAACTAGGGCCAGTTTTGTGCCCCAAGCGACACAGAGGGATGTCTGAAGACATTTGGGTTGTCACAACCTTTTGACGAAGTGAGTGTGAGGGAAGGGGAATTAGTGCAACTGGCATCTAGTTGAGAGAGGCCAGAGTGGTTACTAAAATCTGCAAAGCACAGGATGGCTCCCTATAATAAAGAATAATCTGGCCCCAAAGCTTAATACTGCCAACGTGGAGAAACCCTGCTATATATACTGAGACTGTAACAAAATATAGAGGTGTTTGGCAGTAGTGTTTGTTTGTTTGTTTGTTTAGACAGGGTCTCACTCTGTGCCCAGGCTGGAGTGCAGCAGCGCGATCTCCACTCACTGCAACCTCCACCTCTCGGGCTCAAGCGATACCCCCGCCTCAGCCTCCTGAGTAGCTGGGACCACAAGCATGTGCCACCATCCTTGGCTAATTTTTGTATTTTTTGTAGAGACAGGGTTTTCCCATGTTGCCCCAATTGGTTTCAAACTCCTGGGCTCAAGTGATCCACCTACCTCAGCCTCCCAAAGTGCTGGGATTACAGGGGTGAGCCACCATGCCCCTCCTGTTTTCAGTTTTTAGTGTGACAGTTTATCTGCCCAGGAAGAACAAATACTGCAACTGTCTATGTTGCTCGTTTTTCTTGTTAGCAGCACCTGGTTAATTTATTATTAAGAAATACCTTTAAGCCATAGAAATTTGGATAGTTTCCTTCAAATTTGTGCTGAATCAAGCTTCAGGTAGAAAAAAGTGAGAAATCAGCTATGCAACATCTTTGGTCTTTATGAAGCCAGTCTCTTTATTCCTTACTGGGTAATATAATCCATGTTTGGAATTTATTATTTTTTGAAATGAGTGAAATATGGAATATTTCACTGATATGGAATATCTGTACTTTTCACTTCTCAAACCTTCTCCAACTTCATGATATTTGCATATTATTTGATTATAATTTTGTCATATGTATTTTTTGTTATATATTGTTTATATATCATTTTGATGAAATAACCCTGAGTATTATATTTTTCCTAGTATCTGGGTGATTGTTTTTGCATAATGGGTGTTAAAAAAGAGAAATCACAAATTTTTAAAAATTTCTAAGCTTTCTAGTGCTTACAGAAAAAAATAGAGCAACAAATCTATAGCATATTTCTGAAAATTAAATTTGGGGTTATCTTTTTTCGGTTTGTGCATTTTATAATTACTTAAATCTGTGCAACTGAGTTTTGAGACTAAGCTCTTTCATCAGCAAAGACAGTAAAGGGATTTTTTTTTCCTTTTTGTATTATTGAGAATCCAAAAAGCTTTTTTTCCTGAGTACTCAGATGGGAGCAAAGAAAGGGGGCTAGAGGTGCCAATGGCAGTGAAACCATGGAAGATTAGCACACTTCTTTTGATGAAAGGTGGCCTCCCAGAGAGTTGAAGAATAAACATATGGGCTGGAATGCCGGCTAGGAGAAAAGGACCTGAAGTGAATGAGAGAAGTATTCCACTCGAGTCAGGTTAAGGGCTCAGTACTCTGAACTGAACCTGTCAATTCATCACTCATTCTCCATCCATTTTAGTAAAGACATCATGGAATATCCTTTTTACAGACTACTGTAGTCATAAGACCTGTAAGAAAAGGTTATTTGCTATGCCTAGAATGTTCCTGATAAGATGGCAGGTTAATCACTATTTTTCTGCTTTATTTAAAAAAATTCCTCATGAAATAAAATGGTTTATCATATTTTTCTTTTCTTTTTTTTGGTATTATGTTTTTTAAAGGCCTGAATTATATTTTAGTCTTTTTTTGGCAGCTGAAATAAGTAATTGTGGAGATGCAAAATTATTAATTCTAAATATTGAAACATTCTAAATTATACTACTTATCAGGAATGTACTCTGCAAAAAAATAACATAATTGTAGTAATTAAATGGTTTTTTTTAATTAAATGTTTTTAAGGTTAACTTTGAAAACACAGGATGATTAATTCTTTTTTAACTTTTACTTTATTTTTTTCTAAAGTTTCTAAAATTACAAATTAGGCCTTTATATCCACAACAAAGCATATCTTATGTATTCTAACAGCAAGAAAAACATATTTAAAGAAAATATATTACTTCCTCCTAGTAATTCTGGATTTGAATGTGCCAAAGAAAAGATGAGTAGGGGGTTTAGGCCTGTGTATCAATTTCTTTTTCCAGTGGTGTCAAAAACACAAAGTAGTCTGGTTTTGATAGAGTTAAGTAAACTAAAGACAACCCACTGCTCCCAACCCTCTATCTCCTAGTACTTCACAGTCCAACAAGTCATTTATTCTTGTAGAATAAGATAAGTCTTTATGTGTTTGTGTTTGGTGGATTAACAACAGAAAATTAAGGAATTTTACAAAAATTCCAACTTGGCAAATAGTAGCAACCCTTATCATGTGGAGGCCTGATAAAACCCTCCGATAAAGCACCAGGGAAACTAGTCTGGACAATGTCTTAAAAAATATGAGGTATCTGACAGTGGTCTGTATCTCACCACTGGAGTGGGGACGATCAGTTAAATGCAAACACCACTTTAGATAATAGAACTGTTATTTGTAACTCTATGTTTCTGTCTTTAAAGGTAGGACGTTGGTTATGATAAGGGGTGTATGTCTGTAAATACTGTGTAATGAGAGAAGTACTTTTTCTCATTCTTATCAATTTCAACTTAAAGCAAATGAGCCTTTTTGGGAAGAAAAGGAAAATTATGGTGGAATAAATAAAAGTGCTCATAATTTAGGACAGGGAAGCATTGAGGCCTAATCCAGACAAGGCAATGCTTCACACTATAATCCTCATACATTATCAATTATTTAATATTCATCACCGTGCAGTCAGACCTATACAGAAAATACAATTTTTTAAAAGACCTTAGTGTTCCCTTTTATTTTTTGGATTTCCACACTAGGTACTATGAATATAAGGTTTCTCAGAGAAGGAGGCATAAAACAGCTGTGGTGAGTGTGAATAATAGTATATATAAACCTTTTCAGTTTGTGGTTTTGTTTTATTAGTTTTTTTCTAACCCCTCCTCCAAAAGTATCAGCACCCAGCACTTTCTGGTTTCCTCTCTGAGGGTCTAGACCCTGAATCACTTCAACCTTGACTTATTATTTGCCTGAAATGCATACCTGTCTGTTCAAATAGTATATGTGCTCCGAGTAGTAGATTCGTAGAGAGTAATTTTATGTGTTTTATTTCATCCTTTATTCATTATTTAACAAACATTTGTTATTAGCTAAAGAAGTGCCAGACACAATGTAGGATGTTGCCGTGTACTTGAAATAGACATTGATGTTGCTATCCTGGAGATTATATTCTAGTGACAAATACAGACAAAGAAATGTGCAATTACTATATAGTAGGCAATTAGCAATAATATTATTAGTTATAAATAGAGGAAATATAGTACGGTAATATAGTACCTAACATGTGGGAGGATTGTTTGACCCCAGGAGTTTGAGGTTGCAGTGAGCTACAATTATGCCATTGCACTCCAGTCTTGGAGACATCTAGAGCAAGACTCTGTCTGTAAAAGAAAATAAAAATAAAAATATAAAGAGAACCTAAGATATATTTTAGGATGAAAAAATAGAAGGGATGTCTAAGAAGAGGCCTGAAGAACGAGTAAGAATAAAATGAGAGTATCTGCATGAGTTAGGAGGGGTCAGGATGTAGTGTGTCTGTGGCGGGGGAGGGGGGTGTTTGTGTGTGTGTGTGTGTGTGTGTGTATGCACACGTGCTTCTATGTTGTAGGAGGCAGGAAATGGGGAACATAATTAATGTGCAAAGGCCTACAGGCAAAAGAGAACATGGTAAACTTCAAGAATTGTTGAGTTGTCCAGTAAGAATGAAATAATTATTTAGTTTGTTTTAAAGTGTTTCAGTGAGGCACTAAATCCTCAGCCTAGTTTACTTCAAGGTATACTGCAGATTTTTTCGATGTAACGTTTTACTTTGTTTTGATTCATCTACAGCACTTCTTCTACATGTTGTCGAAAGAGCTTAGTAGTAGAAATAACCAGTCTTCCTACAGCTTTCTTTTTTTCTATCACTTTCATATTTTTAGAGAAGTATACGCAACCGAGTTGTGCTGGATTTTTTTTATTATTATTTTTTATTTATTATTCTTTTGAGATGGAGTCTTACTCTGTCGCCCAGGCTGGAGTGCAGCGGCACAATCTTGGCTCACTGCAACCTCTGCCTCCTAGATTCAAGTGATTCATCTGCCTCAGCCTCCCAAGTAGCTGGAACTCCAGGCGTGTGCCACCACGCCCAGCTAATTTTTGTATTTTTAGTAGAGATGGGGTTTCACCATATTGGCCAGGCTGGTCTTGGACTCCTGACCTCGTGATCTGCCCGTCTTGGCCTTCCAAAGTGCTGGGATTACAGGCGTGAGCCACCACGCCTGATGCTGGATCCTTTTTTACTGAGATTGATCCAATATCAAAGCATATCTGAAAATTTTTGACCTTATTATCTAAAGTGTTTATCCTTTAGGCCACTGTATATGTATGTGTGCATATTTATATATAAATATTATATATATATATATTCTTTTGAGCAGACATAAGATTTGGGAAAATATTTCTGCTTTCATGAAGTTTGCCATCTAATTAAACACTCAACCAGAACAGATAAAATTATTTTAAGCATTGTATGCAGCATTAAAAGCTTTGGACTTGGCGGGGCACGGTGGCTCACGCCTGTAATCCCAGCACTTCGGGAGGCCAAGGCGGGTAGATCACAAGGTCAGGAGATCGAGACCATCCTGGCTAACACGGTGAAGCCCCAACTCTACTAAAAAAATACAAAAAATTAGCCAGGCGTGGTGGCAGGCACCTGTAGTCCCAGCTACTTGGGAGGCTGAGGCAGGAGAATGGCGTGAACCCGGGAGGTGGAGCTTGCAGTGAGCAGAGATCATGCCACTGCACTCCAGCCTGGGCGACAGAGTGAGACTCCGTCTCAAAAAAAAAGAAAAAAAAAAAAAGCTTTGGACTTAACAGTCTTAGAGATGAATGATACCTATACGGAATAAAAGCGAAGATGGTGTGTCTCATAGCACTAAAATAAAGGACTGCTTCTGATATAAGCAAGGAACTACCCTTTATTTCTAATTTAAAGTGCGGACATTTTACTATGTTAACTAACATCAGAATAGTCAAAATGCTTTCTGCATAAGAATATGCCAAATACCAAAACCAAAGGAAAAAATATGTAGTACAAATGCTGAATGCTCCTTACATTGTAAAAGTACTAGCAGGCACAACATAATTCAAAAAGAAATTGCTGTCAGGTCTCTTTTCAGGTTTCTGAAGAGCACATTTTTTCGCATTTCTATAAAGCACAAATAATAATGGCAGAATTCCACAGTATTATAAATTAGGAACCAGAAATTATAGGTTAGTTATATGGAATAAAGAGTGTTTCTCAGCCTTGGTGCTGCTGGCATATTGGACCAGATAATTCTTTCGTGTGGGGGCTGTCCTTTGCATTGTAGGATGTCTAGTGTCATCTCTGGCCTCTACCTACTAGATGCCAGTAGCATCCTCCTGGTTCTGACAATCAAAAATGTTTCCAGACATTTCCAGGTGTCCCTTGGGGAGCAAAATTGCCCCTAGCTGAGAACCGTTAAAATAGAATAATTTAAAAGACCGGTAGTATGGATTATGAAAACACAAGCCCACCACAGGGAAAGTTAAAGTCTATGTACTACATTTGTTTTTTAAGCTATCTTTAGCCTTTAAAAAATTTTTTTCCTGGCTAATTAGGCTGTCATATTTGGTGACAATGGATGCATTTATAATAAAATATTGTTTGAATTTGAAAAATAAACCTATCTTGCAAAATATATAGACAAGATAAGAATTGAATTAAAATGCATTAGGTGATATTTGATCTAAGGAATAGTCTGGCTACATATTTCGGGCAGAGACATGGATTCTCTTGAGATAGGCGACTCAGTCTCTGATGTGGTGAAATCCACAATTACCCCCAAAATACTCACGGTTTATGGAAAAGAAAGAATTTCTATGGGAAACGTAGAGCAAATGGAATGCTTGGATGACACAGAATAGTTTTCTTCTTTTAATAATTTTTTTCCAAAAAAAATTCAAAACCACATTTTATATAAAAACTAGTATCAAAATAAAAAAGTATTTTTATTTCTCTTCTCCCTCCAGTTTGAAAACACTTCGTTACATAAGATTCTTCCTGTTGACCCTTTGGGTCCTTGTGCAGCCTCAGTTTAGGTCTGTTGGAGGAGCCACTGCTCTGTGGGGTCGGACTTCAATCTCAGTGGAAATGATGATGTTGGAATCAAACTTTCAATCTTTTCTAAATTTCTTTTTTATTGGCAGCTTGAATGGCCTACTTTATTCTTTTGCAGTAGGGCCTTCCATTAGGTATTTGTTTTGTTGACATGTGAATGCTCTTTTGTCAAAGATTAACCACACTGCCTCCGCACAGGCAGGATGCCATTTAAGATAGTCTTTTACTAAATTCTTAGAGTAAGGATGTATGTCAGGCCAGTTAGGGGGCAAGTTTAGGTGACAGCTGATGATGAGTAGGCTTGGTACTCTCTCCTCATTGACCTGTTGAGAAGATGGTCACAAACCGAAGTTGGAGGAAGTGCCTGATCTATAGTGTACACAGTTGAATGAGATTTAAGAATCCTTAATCCCGTTATGTTTTAAAACCTTTAGTAGCTCAAAACATGTTACAAAGCAGTTAGCCTGGAGAGTCAACTGAAAAGGTGAAAGCTCAATGAAGGGTGAGAGAAACCCTAGTAGTTCTTAGAAACCAAACTCCATGGAGCCCCCTCTAATCCTGCTATTATTCAGTTCCACTTGATAATTTACAGGCAATATCGGTGTCAGAATTTTTTGTGCCATTAAAGTTATGACAGACGTCATTTCATCATGGTTTGGATGACTGTCAGAAATAGTGTATTAAAAATGATGATCCCCAATTTTATCATAGATCATCCAGACTTTGTTAAATGCACATAACAATAGTTTTCTGAAACGTCAACAAGGAAGCTACCTTGACAAATCCTACCAGCCATATGGCTATACTTTATATATATTTGGCAAAAGTGACTTTTTGTAATTAAAGCTACTTTGCCAACAAAGCTCAAAAAACGAACTTAAGAGAAATTAAGGATTCATAATATAATGAATATAATGTTCAAGAGATGTTTATGGCATTATTTACATTAACATAAAAGAGTACTTTTTTGTTATTTGAATTAATTATATTTGACCATCTCTATTACTGGCCTAGTTTTGAGGTTTCCCCCACAAAACACATTACTTGCTTTCTTCTTTTTTCTCCTACGCTTTCCACTGTGCTAGTCATATTCTCTTCATTTTTGGCACTTTCTCTTTAACTCATGTTCTTTTTTTAAGACGGAGTCTTGCTCTGTTGCCCAGGCTGGAGTGTAGTGGCTCAATCTCAGCTCACTGCAAGTTCCAACTCCCGGGTTCAAGCGATTCTCCTGCCTCAGCCTCCCAAGTAGCTGGGATTACAGGCACGTGCCACCAAGTCCGGCTAATTTTTGTATTTTTAGTAGAGACGGGTTTTGCCGTGTTGGCCAGGCTGGTCTTGAACTCCTGACCTCAAGTGATCTGCCTGCCTCAGCCCCCAGAGTGCTGGGATTACAGGTGTGAGCCACTGCTCCCGGCTTCTTTAATTCATTTTCTGATCCATTTTGTTTACAGCTGCATATACTATCTTCCCCTTTCTTTTTGAATTAGCCTCTGAGTGGCTCTCTCCTTCACCTTTATTATTCTGCCTGGGTTTTCTAGGCTGAAACCCCAACAGGTAATTTTGCTTGTGTGCTTTATCCCTTGCAGTATTAGTAAAGGGGCTATTTTTGTTTCTAAAGTGCCACATTTTAATTCAGCTTCCAATAATGTCACTGTGAGATGCTGAGACTAAGAAACGCCCTCTAATGTGTTACAACCATATAAAACTATTGTTGTTCCTTCTGTTGCAGATAAGAGACCTGTGGAGGATAATAACCATAATATTCAGGGCCCAAATACTTCAGTGTCACATAGTGTACAGCCTGTGGTCATATTACAACTTTATTACCCATTTTTCAATGCTTCTGTGTTAAGCCACACACATATTAAAAATGCTGTGTTTATTTCATTCTTATGATGCTGCATTGGTTTACTTCAGGCCATGATTAATGGTTTTGGGGGCCATAGGCATAGATAAAGGTGTTTTTGAGTTAGTTATTTAATTCGAAGAAGAGAAACGTTTTGTCCAAAACTTTAAGAGTGCCCTATTATGGATGTGGAGGGCTGATGTGATAGGTTGGAATATTACACAGAGGAATTTCATGTAACAAGAAAAAGTATGTGTATACATATAGACACACATGCATGAGTGTGCAAGTGCATGTGCACGCACGCACACACAGACACACAGAGTCAATGGAAGTGTAGCTGACTTTACCAGCACTCACTCAATCACTTTACACAAGATACATGGTCCACTTTAGGAATAAGCAAAACCCATATATCAGACTTGAAAGGGTATAGTTCTGCCATAGTATTAGTAGTTTGGGACCTATCCAGGAAAATAAAAATAGGAGGGATTAAAGGGCTAATGTAAGTTTATTATAAGTATTTATCAGTTGTGGGTAGATAAGTTAGTGGGGTAACAACTACCCTTGTTCTCTTAAAATAGCTTCAGTTTTCAGACTTAACTCCACACTAAAGCTCGGAGCCTTAGCTGAATATTCACAGATAAAGAAAAAAAGTAAATATAGACTATGAATCAGTTTGCTGATTTTGACTTTTTCTCCCATGGAGGCCACAAACTGGGTTATGAACAATAAACTTTATATAATCATGAAATTAAATTTTCAGAACTTCTTAGGACCTTATGGTGTTCTCTTAGAATTATTTGAAAAAAAAAAAAAGCAACAACAACAACAACAAAAAAAAAACCAAGTGGCATCTAAATGTTAATAAGTAATAGTGCTTCATAAATTGGATTACCTAAGATTTTTCATTTATGATAGTTTTCTGTCACAGTTTGTTTATTGGATATAGGGTCTAATTGTTCTTAAATATATAACACTTCTTCATTCTTATAACAGTGGAACTTATATAGACAGTACTGTAAATATAGCTTTTAATCAAGACATTGGAAAAGTGTTAATGCCTTTGAGTCTTTAATACAGTTTTAAACTTGTACACCAGAAAAATCAAATCGATGCTAAAATATCACATTAGAAAAATTTTATTTAAAGACTTTTGTTTTTTATAAGCTTCAGAAATTGGGTCATCTTAATGAAAAGTATGCAGCAAAAATATAGTCATATTCATATTGCTGAGTAGAAATGCAATTTATAAAGCTGTATATAAAATACCCAGTAATATCATCATTTGTTAGCTTGCTAAAATAACACAAGCAGTTATTAAAGTCCTCCAACACCTGTATCAGCACAACATTGATACTCTCCCAGTCCACAAAATTAATAACAAGGAGTTGGCAAATTTGGTACCCTGAGTCCACAGAAGTAAAATATAATACCAGGGAGGAAAAGGTGAAAATAGAAAGAAAAATTAACACCAGATAAAGCAGAGTTGTTTTGTTTGTTAATTGTGTAAAAGAAAAATTTGGTAAACATTTTCATTCTGTTCTCAAAGCACAAGAAGCTTAGGGTTAATATTTCATCAGATCACTATTAGGCTTACAAGGCATTATGAAAACCCTCTGAAAAATAGTTAAATTCCATTTCAAAGCACCGTAGTGAGCACAGGAAACATGCAGCAAGACTTTACTGTCATTTGGTTAAGAAAGGAGGGAGACTCAAAGCAAAACTATCAAAAGGTCAGGAGGCTGCTTTACTCTCAGTAATTGCCTGGAATCTTTTTTTTCCTTCTTTTTCCCCCCCTTGATACATTGTTTTTAAAGGGTTGTCTGAAATGTAAAAATATAAAAATGCAATCATATTAAGAATTGAAAAATCATCTGGAAAGGTTAAAGGACTTTGTTATTTCTCATTTGGCCATTGAAGGGTGGCCAATTCAGGAAAATTGAAACCCCAAAGTCTTTCACATTTTGGTGCAATTACATTTGATTTGAAATACATTTTTCCAGTATAAAAATGTTAACTATCTCCCAGTGCAATTGAAACCTGTCTTGTGTCAAAAACAGGAAATTCTAAGGATAAATAGACTGTGGATATATGTCAGATGTTTCTCTTATTTTTTTTCTCATTTTCTTTTTTAGATACACAAAACCCGTATGCACACACATATATTAATATATATAATATATGCAGATATTGATGGAATTCTGTGAGTTGAAAGAGGGGGAAGATGTCTTGAAGGATCCATATCTCTCCCACCAGATTTGTGCTATTATCACTGAAATGTGGCCTTCAGTCTTGAAACAGTTAAAAGAGTTCTAAGGCCACAAAAGGAGAGATGTCTTCAGAATTATCTCCCGCCTCACATTTGCTCTTAGGCAAGCAGTTTAAAAAAGCCCAGTGATTGAGCCAGTGATCCAATTTGAAATGCAGAAATGATTAGAGCTGCTTGCCTCATTTCATATCGAAATTCTCTGATTTATGACAGGGCTGCAGCCAAGATCTATCTCCAAAGGGAATTAGTGTGCAAGTTTGCATATTTTTGTTATTTAGGTTTCTGATAGCAGCTGCTAGCTAGAAATACTGAACTGGGAGGAGGTGGGGCAAGGATTTTCAGCCACTGGAGCAAAAGAAAGATAAGAGCTTTCTGTTTAGGACATCGAGACCCCTTGACCAGCATATATCTGTGTTACATACACTTCTTGTATGTGTGTATGTCTAAGAACTTGTTAATGGTATCGATGTGAGTGTATATGTACACATAAATTATGAGGTTCAGGGAGCCCAGGAATGTACTGGAATGGTTAATTCTAGTAATGGAGAAAAGAATTACCAAAATTCTGTCTCCATGTTTTAACTACTGGAATTTTAATGAGGCATAATACTTCAATCATGCAACTGACCTGTGGGGCAGAGTATAGAACATATAATGAAACAGAAATAGAATTCTGAAAAAAAAATTATTACCTTATCTGGAATTTACATGAAGTGTTAACAGGAAATTATGCAGCAGTTATAAATGAAAAATATGGGATTTAATGTACTTATTAATAAAGATTTGTTACATACATGATACCAGTGTCCCAAATCTGCTGTCCGCAGCTGTCCCCAATTTCTAATGTTTCTGTCCTCAGATGCCTCATTTGGAGTCATCTTATTACCATGTAAGCTAATGCCAGTTTCTCTTCAGTGAGTATTCCATTCCAAGAAAAAAAAAAAAAAGGAAATTTTCTTTGTGCATAAGTCAAGGGCCGAAGACTTTCTATCAGTTACATTAAAATATTAAACACACACACAACTTTGTTGGTTGTGTTAGTGCTTTTCTTGAGTTTGTAGATTTTAATCACAGTTGCGAAAAAAATTGTGATTTTTCAAGTAAAAAAATCCCTGAAAGAAAGATGAGCGGCTGTCAGTCTACATTAGTACTGCAAAGAGCAAAGAAATCATCGTGGGAGAGTTTATTACTTTAGCTGCTCTCTGGCTCCATATGGAGTCATTATGGCCTGGAGTCTTAACAGTGCTCCTCTGCTGACCTTACCATAATGCAGCAGGGCTTCTAGGTATTAAAACCGCTCTCATATTTCACTGAGTATTCTCCAGGGGTTCCAGGGTTATTGTAGTAAAAACTTTAAATTTTGATTACCTTGTTCGTTGACAAAGAATGCAGTAAGATCTTTAAGACATCTTTAAACCTAAATATCTGAGTTATTCCTTTTAAATCAGCCCATCTCCTCTCCTCTTGACTTCCAGCTAACTTGCCTAATTTCAAGACAGTAACTCTTCATGTGGTGGTTGTCTCTTGTGTTTGAGAACCGTGTCGTCCCAGTAGCTCAAACATTAATTTCTAGAAGATTCCTTATGCCAAGAGGGTCTGGCAGTAAATTTTAATTTGATTATGCCTTTTAAAACACAGACTGGACCTTTTACTTTTAGTATGGTAGCACTGTTGAAATGATTTTTTAAATTTTAAGGATATATTAAGTATTTACTACTTTAACTCAGCTCTACATTGTAAAGAGTCATAGATTTCATGTATAGTAAGTAGTTTTATTAATAGCCTAAATATGAATAGTTAATATTTTGGTTCAAGGGACTGAGCTTAGTGTTTTGTTGCTTCATATTTCCATAACTCTCTGAAGCTGATATAGTTCTTCCATTTAACACGTGAGAAAACTGAGGTTTCAGACACTCCTCAAAAAGCTCAAAGCTAATTAGTGTACAAATTATGGATTTGAACTCAGATATGACTTCAAAACTCTTGCTGCTTTAATTTTATACTACTTCCCTACAGTTCCATTTTAATAATGGCCCTTTTCAGCACTCATGTTAATCATGACTCACTCATGGATTCAGCAAACACTTCTTAATTCTTGCCATGAGCCAGGCACTATGCAAAGGTCTCAGGTTATACAAACTATATTTAGTCTCTGCCCTCAAGGAGCTCAGTCTAATGAGAGAATCAGATACAGAAACATATAACTATAGTATCATAAGATGATTTCTGATGGAGGATTCTATAAAAGTTGTTTCTTTTTATAAATAAGCAATAGAAACAACTTCTAGCTAACTTAGGCAAAAACAGAATTATGGAAAGAATATGGGGGAGTTTACAGACTCTGTGGGATGTTAGAGAACCAGGTTTAGAAAAGGACAAAAATCAAGGCAATTTGAGAGTAAAGAAAGTCTAATAGTAGAAACCATTGTACAGTCTTAGCAGGCAGCTGCATTGGCAAGAATAAGCTTCAACACATTTTGGTTTTTTTATTTCTTTGTTCAGGACTTAGGTCCAGGGAGGGTGTGCCTTATTAGTCTATCTTTGGTCACATCTCTGTCTCTAGACAAGAGAGAAAAGGGCCCCTATTTTAATATGCCAGTGTGTGTGTTCAGTGGAGGAATTACCCCAAAAAAACATAGAAAGAGCTATTATCCAAAAGAGCTGGACCAGATGCTGGCCATCCATAAACAGCAATTATCCAACAAGGGTAAGTGGGAAGATTAAACATTTTACTGTCTCAGGTGCCCACAGAAGGCTTCCAGAAGGTGATTTTAAGAAGAGTTTTGAAGGATGAATTAACTCAGAAAATAAATTGGGACTGCCAATTCCAGGCAGAAGTAATAATATATACAAAGTCATGAAAACATGAAACAAAGAAGTATTTGGAGGAAACACACAATATCGGGTGAAACACGGCTAGTAATAAGGATTAAAGAAGGTAACAGGAAACTTTCCATGCTTTCCCAAGAAACCTGGATTTTATCCTTTATTCAATGGTGCTGGAATAGAGAACATTAAATATTGTGAATTTTTTTGCCAACATTTTTTATCTCCTTCATGGCTAAAATAATCTCTTTTATTGGTTTTAGCCATATGAATAGGCACATAACTTCTTAGAGCTTTTTAATCTATCTATTTTTCATGATTAAATCTCAAAATAGAATAATATACTAACATCTTATAATTGACACTTCCAATATCATCTAAAATCTGTGTGTATTTCAAAACCATATAAACTGAGAGTAAAGCAAAATTATCTGAAATTCTCCTTTTATCTGAAAAAAAACCAACAACAAAAAAAGAAGTAACGAGTTATGTAATAAAGTTACCAAAATAAAGTGTTTTGTTATTTAGTAGACAGTACTTCTGTGCACCCTGTTAACATTTATGGCAAATGGGTAGTATCCATATCAAAATGGAAGAGCAGGCTGTAAGTTGTGTGAGTGAAAATATGTTTGGCTCTCTGATCTCTTCTTGTCTGGTCCAGTCAGATTAAAAGGAATAAAAATCAATGAAGAGGAAGTCAGCAAGAAAAGGGAGAAAACAAAAGAGTAAACAATCAGAGGAAGAGGCAAAGAGTTTTCTTTCATTTTCTTTTTCTTTCATCCCTGCATTTTCAGAAAGAAAGAAAAAAGAAGGAAACAAAGAAAGAGAGGAGAAGCACATTTATAATGAAAGTTACATATTTCTCCACCACCGTCCCAGTTTTTACCCTAGTTGCAAATAGATTGGCACTCTCCCTGGTTGTTCTGGTATGCTATACCTAGGGAAAGAAGGTATTCTACTTTTCCTGTGAAAACCTTTGCAAGTTTAGCACCAATCCTAATATTCTTCCAAGTTGCTTAGTCAAATTTGGGATCCAAAGCTTCTTTTGTGTATCAGTGGTGAGAACAGAGATCATAATAGTTAAATATATATATATATTTTTTAATGAGTGATTATGAGATTCCTGAGCAGATAGAGCAGATAGGGAAAGATGGCCTGGAACTCTATCTCTAAAACTTCAATTAAGTAAGGTAGTATCTGTGGTGATTTTCAGTATGTGGCACCCAGGAAAGAAACAGCCATACTCCTTCCTTTCGTCTTGTTTCTCTACTCTATAAATTTAGTTAATGCTGTTGTTTTTTGTAAAGTAGAATTGAAATTCTACATTGGAATATTTTTATTTTTCAGGCTTATATATTTGTGTTTCAATTTCCTGACACACCTCCTAAATGTAACAGCTGCATTCTTACTGTTAACCAGTATATTTGAAAGCTGTACCTTGGTATCTGTGGGGAAAAAAAAAAAAAAAGCATTATTAATAGATGTTAAATTTTGGGTTGCAGTTGAATGTTAGGGCCCTGTTATGCCTGGGTTCTGTTTAAAATCACAGAATATCAGTAATAAATCTTTGAATTAGCAGGAGTCGACATGGTCAGTTTTTAAAATGCTATTTCATTTTCTGTGTGTATTTCTAATCATTCTGGAGTTACACAAAATTTGGGTGAAAGTAATGTCAAATGCTGGACTATTCCTACTTATTTAAAACTAAGTATATGGAGATGATATGTTTCAAATATTTGACATTTATGAAGTAGCGTGTGTGCATGTTAATGAGAAAAAGAGAGCAGACCTAAACTTCTCCCCTGTGTGGTTTTCTCATGAACATGCTGTGTACCTTTCATTAACACTAGATAAAAGCACAGTAGTTTCTTGTTAAATAAAAGTCGTCATTAAAGAGTACAGAGAACAATTTTGTTTTCTCTTTTTATGTTGAAGCCATTTTCAACTTTTTCTTTGCATTGTTTTTTCATCATATTTAATGCAGATAAATATTATAATAATAATGATAGGCTGCTATCAACCCATCTTAATTTAGTAATAAAAAGGATAGCATAACAATATATTTGAGTCTCCCTTCTCCTAAGTTACTAAGAAAGTATATAGTGCAGCTTGTTTTAAATGGTCTCCTATTTAATTTTTCCCATGAATAATGTCTTTCATTTGGGAATGATAGTGAATCAAATTCCTAATAGTACCGCCACACTATAACTACATTATATAGGACTATTAATTAGGATAAATATGAAATTTGAATAGATATTGCAGGTGTGGGACATCAGATGAAAACTCAAAAGGATTAAATTCTGCTGGGGATCGTTATTTCAGTTCTTTCCAATCATGTTGTTCTGCTGCATAAAACTTACTTTAGTACCTCTCTAGACTGTTATAACATCTGTTGTTCTTGGGAAAAAAAAAAAAAAAAAAAAAAGGTGTTTTTTTTTTTTTTCTTTTTCCCCTTCTTTTTGGTCAGAAATAGCTGTGTTATTCTGCAGCATTGGCCCAGAATGCCTTGCAGGGAGTGAGCTGTGTTCTTCTGGTGTTCTGACTAATTAATTCCCATGAGACCTGCTCCTTGCAACAGGGCTTGCTTGCACGGAGTCCAGCAGTGGGAAGGACCGCCTTTGGGAAGGTCACTTGAGAAAGCTGTCCTACACATGCGTGTTCATCATGTAAATAAAGAAGAAGGTGAAGGATAAGAAGGTTGAATCCGGGAAAGTTTTATGAGAGAGAGAACTGATAGGACTGATTACTTTTATTTTGATAAAGGGCTTTTTTCTCTATCACCATGAATGCATTTTAAACTTAGAATATCTGCTTGCCAAATGATAATCACCATCTCTTAGCTTTGCTTCATCAAATTGTTTCAATGTGATTAAATTTTACCAACCAGGTAGAAGAGTTTTAAAATTAACTTCTGGAAAAATGATCAATTCTTCTTTTTCTCTCTCTTTAAAAAGTGGAATAATGCCATAGATGTTCACAAAACTCTGCTACCTCACTTCACACTTTCTCACATTAAATAAACTAGTTTTATTTCCAAAATGCTGACTTTCTACATTTGCCTCCTTGTTCCTACATTTCCCTCATAAAAAAAAAATTAGTTTTAATTTCTTGTGACTGACCAAGAAAGATAATGAAAACTCTTTATGTGTGAAACCCTGGAGGAAAACCCTAGAGCCTTCTTACTTCTAGCAACCAATTACTACATACAAAAAAACTTTCCCCAATTATGAAATCCACTAATGCATTCTACACAGACTCAATTTCACGAACTCTGTTGCGGAGGCACCCCTCACATAATTAACAGCAAGACACTGCATGTGGTCAGACCTTCTGCTAATTGATTAAATGAGTCTATTCCTAAATCAGATTCTAATCACACTAGCTAGCATGGCTATGGAACACAGCGTGTATAACAGAATTTCCAGAAATCCAAAATGTGGGCCTGCAAAAAATCTAAATTACTCATTGGGGGAGCTGCTTCAGAACTGAACCTAAGAAAAAAATTAAAAAATTAAAAGGCCACCTTACTCTCTTGAAATGCCACTCTCCCCAGGTGTCTTTCTTTAGTATTCCCACTTCTGTTTTGATCCGTGTCCTTTTGTGATTCATCATCCACACCTAAACGATATAAAACATGTCATACTGTGGCCCTGTCTTTATGATTATTTTAGTTAACAAGTGCTGGATAGTTTGCCTGCAGTTTCCTAGTAAAACACAAAACCTCCCATTTGCTTGTCAGTTTTTCTTTTTTCTTTTTCTTTTCGTTTTTTTTTTTTTTTTTTTTTTTTTTTTAAAAAGAAGGCTGTGGTGTTCCCTAAGGGTTGTGAGAGAAGTTCATCCCATTGAACTGGTCAGCAAGATATCATTAGCTCGTTGTGTACATGAAATCCAGGGGTTAGAGCACCAAGCGTCACAAGCCAGTTTCTTTACCTCCTTGAGCTGATCAGAGGATCAGAGTATCAAGGAAGGATTAGCACTGACTTGGGATTTGTGTGATTGGTTAATTTATTGCGGCAATGGCAGGCCTTTCATCTATGGCAACATTTAATCAGCACAGCCATGGAGGCTATTACCGGTTAGCTCCTTTCTCAAGTCAGCCAGGGCTGCACCATCAGCCCTATCACAACTCCCCTGAAATTTCCAAATTATCTGGAACAGGCTTTAGCCTCACAGTAATAAAAATTAGAAGAGATTCCTGATAGCACTGGTGGAAAGGGCTTTCACTTGCACAGGGCAAATTATAAATAGTATGAACGTGCACTTAAAAAAAAAAATTCTCCACCTCGTAAGAGATGTGCAGGACTTATCACCCCTGCTCTGATCCAAATCCTCATGGTTGAAAACTTATATTAGATTTTATCAGAGAGGCCTAAGTCTAGAAAAATCAATGAAGGTTATCTTTTATGTTGCAGGAACTTGTGGAAATATTGATTTTCATTTTATAGTGAATTTGGAGCATGAGTTGGTAATCACTGCTGAGCCGACCACAATGTTTGCCTACTGTATCTTTTACTGAGTTTTGCTCAAGTATTTAAGATAGTATTCCTGTTGATTTTAGTCTATAGTGTGAAGACAGGTGTTCCTAAAACACAAAGTTGTACTTGGGAAAAAATACACCCGGAAGCTCCCCATTTACAATAGTGAGATCAGTATTTTGAGACTATATTTTGACTATTAATGATGGATTTGGGAATAAAATATACTCTGAAATGTTTGTAAGATTTAATTCTTTTTTTGCTTCTGTCAAGTTTATAAACCAAGAGAAAGATTATTTTTGAGTAAGGGAAAGTGCATATGTATAAAAAAATACATCGTTGAAACATTGAAGTCCTACTAAGAAAAGAGGGATTTCTTTTTTTCAATTAATTATTGTCTTTGTGTCTGACAAATATTAATCAAAAGTTTCCCTTCTGTTGTATTTTTAATGTTTTTGTTTCATGAATTTGCTAACTTATTTTTATTTCATTCTTTCTCTTAAAATTTAATTTAATAAATGTTATAGTTAATACAAGTTAAAAAGCATTAGGGAATAGCTGCTCATTTTTTATTTTTTTTAAATTGTTTAAACCCTTTTTGCCTTATTTATGATTGTTTTGGATAATCATAATATGATGATTATATTATTGTTTACTTATTCTATAGCTCTAAAGTGTTTATAGCAATAATCTTAATTCAAGTGGAGAAACTTATTTGCAAGTAAGAACTCAAGGATAGACTCAGGAATGCTTATTAGTGACTTGATGCTTAAGACTTTAGCATGACTACTGCCGTGTTTTCCTTCATATTTTCTGAGAGAATAATGCCTTTACATATTCACTATGAATATTTTTAAAATGAGAATACATGTAGACATAGTCTTATATTTTGTTGTGCACTAAGTGCTAGATCATCATTTAGTGTTCAGCTTTAATCTTCTCCTAACAGTCTAACAGAGTTCAATGACAGACTGCCCTGGGTTCCATGGCTGAGCCATCCTGCTCCTCCCTCTCACCCTCAGTTATGCTCCTGAACTTATACTTGGCAGCTGACAAAGAATCATTTTTCTCCATCACCACCTGAAGCCCTGCACCATACTGCAAGGCTTAGGATAATAGCCAGCAGTCTTTTTTATTCCTCTAAGCATAACCAAAAGATGTCTAAGCCAAGGAATTAACAAGGTAACATATGAAAACACCAAGCCCAGTAGCTGGCACATGGTAGGGCCTGCAGATGGCAGTGACTAGTGCCATTATTGCCTGGGAAAGTCTGTAAGGGGACTCCAGAGAATTCATCACCTGTTCCTGGTCTTGTTCCCTAATTAACTGGATTTGGACATGTCTATTCATGGTCAAACTTAGCTAAAATGGTGACAAAATTGCTTAGTTTTTTTTACTCCCTCTGCTCTGTTCTTATTTTGCTCTTTTCTGTGCTCTTGTACCCCTTCCCTTCCTTACTCTTCAATTCTAAATTATAGCCAAATTCTTCTAAAAGTAGAGATAACAGTATAACCCAGGTTTGGATGTAACCTTATACCCCTCTCTGTCTTTTGTTCCCCCTATTTTTCTTCTATATAGGAAATAAGATGTTGGGACTAATAGGACCAAATGACACAGAGAATTCTGAGGATTTGCAGAAAGTTACACAGTTGATGATGGTGCCTGCATTAGAGACCTGGGCCACTCTATTTCACGGGGGCACGGGCATTGGTTGAAGTAAATGAAAATGTATTAAGAACTCTTTGCTGCAAGCTGTGGCAACACAGTTGAATCAGCTTAAAGAAAAGGATAAATTTATTTATTAGAATTGCAGAGTATTTTATGGATACCAAGGGCAGGAATTCACTGGGCCTCAAGATTTATTAGTACTGAAGATTCAGAAACCCTCAGGACGCCTTCAACATTTGTTATGGCCTCTGATTTCTCCAAGTTGGCTTCATTCTCCTTCCTCTCAAGTCCAACTGCTCCTTCAGTGGACAGAAGCTTTGAACTTGATAGCTCATACTTGCATCTACCCAGTGAGTTATGCCCTTGAATTTCTTGATTCTGTCATTGAAAACCCTAAGGAAAACACTTACTGTCCCAGCATAGCAGAGGAACACACCTAAGGCTAGGAGGTACAGAAGTGATTTTCAGAAAAGTAAAGATATGGGAAGACACTTCATAAGTGCTCACTGCAATTGGTGACAATATAAACTGCCTTTAGAATATGAAAGCCTCATGAAAAAAAAGATTGGTTTTTGTTCTGTGGATGCAAATTACAGCAAGATAAATTTTAGTCAATATAAATGTGGAGCATAGTAAAATACTCAGTATTTACTCATAGTAAAATACTCTTTGTCCAGTTAATAGAAATATTTAAATTTGGTTAAATGAAGCACAATTATAATTGTTCCCACTTATGTTCCCTACCTGACCTTCTCTAGAAGAAAGGATTGCATTAGCTTCAACCTGGCCCAAGTGAATTTCAAGATTTCAAAATTAAGATTCATTGGGTTTATGTTCTAGTAATGGTTTTATAAATATTGTATGTTTTTAAAAAGTGAATTTCTATATGAAATGGCTCATGCCTATGATACATATGTGTGCATTTATACATACGTAAATATGTGTGTACATACATAAATATGTGTGTACATACTATATATTTGTTTGCCGTGACAGATTTGACTTGCTTCTGTTTATTTTGGCCATGAACTTGGCATTTGTGTGCACTGAGTATTTTATGTAGTATACTTTAGGCTAAATTATCATAAAAAATTATTTGACTGGTAGAGACCACATTCCAACCAGAGAAGTTCAGAGGCATTCATGTCGTTCTTATTCTTATTTTTGCTTGCCCAAAGCTCACAGTCTGGATACTTTTTAAATCAAGTCACATATTCTCCCCAGATTTATTCTGAAAAGCTTATTGATAAATTATTTTTGAAAGCTTTATTTTAACCTATGTAACAAACTAAATTTTCTTTCATATACTTATAAATGTACTATGATACATGGAGAATTACAGTGATTCATTTCATGATTTTTGCATAGTAGAATAGTAGGCATTGTCTCTCCATATGGCAGCTCTTTGCTGCCAAAAATTTTATGGTGTTAGGCAATAGCAAAGGGATTCCATACCAAAAGGTGCCTCGGCTTTGGTTACCTCACATAAAAAGAGTTGGCATAGAGCATTTTACAGCAGTGGTGTACAAATTTAGAATTATACAGATTCTTGCTTACAGCATGGTATATAGGGATACTCAAATGTTTCGTCACTGGGTTAGGAAGACATATGATAGTGCAAATCTACATAATATACTAATCTAGCCTGAGGACAGAATAAAAACTGATATCAGGGATATTAATGTACAGTGAAAAATGGTTCTGCAAAATTGGCAATGCAAATGAATTGTAGTATGGACAAGCGTCTTTGTGAATTTATGTTTTTTCCCCCAAAATCTGACTGTTAATTGTTAAATGTTTTATTTAATAGATGAGAAGGGTCCCAGTTGTGAATGATTAGCCTTATCAATATTCAGAATGGTTCTGTAATATTATCTATATTTAGAGAATATTTATACACTTTGAAAACGTGGAAATTATGATCTTTTGAATCAGACATCACCCACCAGTGTGACTCCTAGCTGTAGCACTCATTAGCTGTGTAATTTAGGCAAGTTAGTTGACCTCTCTCAATTTCAGGTTCTTCGTCTGTTTTTTAAGAAAATGAAAGCAGGTGGGGGTTTTTATCCTGCTTAGTGATAAGGCTTGATTTTATCTACTCCATCAATTTCTCCTTCCTGAAGCACTGTCAGCATTTGGCTCCCATGACATGGCCTCTGTTGCTTTCCCCACCTTACTGAATGCACTTTCTGTTTTCTTGGCCAAGAAACTAACTGCTAAATATTGAGTCCAGGACTCTGGTCTGTTCTCTTCTTTAGATGATCTCATACCCCATGGCTTTAACTTCCATGTTAAAGCCAAATTTAAATCCCTGCCCCAATCTCTCATCTGAGATCTAGAGTCATATTTGTAATTGCCTACTTGACATCACTGTATCGCAATAGAGATTTGGAAATCAGAACTCCAAAACATGTACCCTAAGATGACTCCTATCTGAATCTTCCTCATCTTCATAAATGTCATCATCATTCATCCAGTTTTTCAGACCCTCAAATCTGGGAGTTAGCCTTGATTCCTCTCTTTTCTTTACTGACTCTATCCCCAGCAAGTCAATGAATTTCACCTTCAAAATCCGACCACTTCCCACCACTTCCAGAGCTATCCTGGTTGAGGACACCATCATCTCTCACCAGGCCTCAGCAGCAGCCTTCTCACTTGTTTCTATTTATCCTTGTCCCACAAAGACTGGTCATCACATTGCAACCCAAGTGGTATTTTAACATGTAAATTACAGCATGGTATTCCCAAGACCATGCAATGGCTTCCCGTCACACTTGGAGTAAAATCCGAAACCTTTTCCATGGTCTACGTGGTCCTACATGATCTGGACTTTTTCTAGCCCCTATCCAATCTCTGCCTTGCTGACTTCGCTTGGCCACATTAGTCTCTTTTCTGCTATAGAATTTGCTGGATTTCCATCTTGATGCCTCTGCTTTTGCTGTGCCCTCTGCCTCAAACATTTCACCTACAGACAGACCTTCATATGGCTCACTCCTTGGCTTCATTCAGGAACATGCTCAGATGTCCTCTCTGATACAGAGCCTTCTCTGGACAAACTTAAACAGATCAAGCAAACAAGACTCTGTTACTGTCTCTTATATCTTTATTTTACCTGAAATCACCTTATAGTTAGTGTTCATATATATCTTTTTCTCCCTAATAAGAGAGTGAGTTCCACACGGACAGATTATCTTGTATGTTTTGTATGTTGTGTCTTGTATGTTTTGTATGTTGTATCTTGTATGTTTTGCTATTTCACCAACACCTAAAACACATCAAATAAATATTTGCTGAATGTATAAATTGAATAAAATGATATTTTAAAAAGATCTTAACATAGTGCTTAAAGCAGAGTTCAATAAATCTTAATTTTCATTGCCATTCTCATTCTCAAGTAAATTACTTTGAAATAACTCCTCTGTAAAGCTGTAGTTTGGATAGTCACTTTGTTTAAAAACATTAAAAATGTTCAAAATCTGTGTTTGGCTTTTACAGCATTAATGCCACCAAAAGACAGCTGAGATAGTAGAAAACTGTGACCCAGGTTCAAATCCTGACTTCATCACTCTCTCAATTATTAACCAAAGATTAGTCAATACAATTCTGAATCTTTCTTTCATTACCAAGAAAGGCAGTTAATAATTACTTCAAGAGATTTGTTTTGAAAACAAACTAATATACATTTACATTATGCAATATTTGAAATAGAATAGAATTTAATTAATATGACTTATATCTGAATATAATGATTCCTTCCAAGTTATTGCTGTCAGCAAATTAAATTAGCAACTAATTTATTATTTTATCTACATCATTAAAACTGTTGATAGATAATTCCAGACAGAGGACTGACAGTTGTGGATTTCAGAATATTGAGGTTGTGCCATGAACAACCATTATTTGTAAATTTCTTGCAATTAGCTTCTGTGTTGATATGGAAAAAGTATATTTTAGTATATTTTAAGGCTTCCTGAGTATTAAGTTTTTTAATCTAATGAGAGTAATATTTGTCATATCAGCCTGATTGGTTTCTCATTCTTCTGTGAGAAAATGGGGTAAGAAAGTTGTATTGATATGTTGAGAATTGTTCAGCGCAACACTATATCTAGCTGTATGCAATGCTCTCCATTTTCAAACATATACTAGTGAATTTGCTATGTAACTCACTTCATTACTTTCTGGGCATTTTTCTTGGCTGCCCAGCAAGTTTTAGATTGGAGGCTATGTTCTTCCCATGAGCTCTTCGTTTATCCTCTTGCATCTGATGTTGCTCTGAATCATGAGTGCTGAGGTCTGCAGCAAAGTTTGTCATTTTCTCTTAATACCTGGTGTGGAAGTGACTGGTCATTTGGTTTTAAACACTGACAGTTTTTCTAAGTATTATTTCATTTTCCATTCTCTCATGGAGGATAGCTTCTTTTTAAAATTCTCACATATTTTTATTTATATTTCAAATAAATAAACCAAATTAACAACAAAATAGCAGAAATGTTTATTGTGTTTATGTGTATGTGTGCAAAAACAGAGATGAAACAAATATTTATTGGTGTTTTCTATGTTTGCTTCTAAATCTTCTCTCTCCTCACCCTAAGAGGACACTTTTTTATATCGATTTTCAGGTAACATTTTTTTTCTAGTGTTGATTATATGCTGTGTTTCTTCCTCTTCTATATACATACAGAAATATATGTATTTCCATATCTTTTTTTCATTTGATTTGTTGTACTGTGGTGATGGAGAGCTCGGGCACTGGAGTTGAAATGCTTGGTCTTAAATCTGAATTCCGTCACTGCTGAGCTTGTGGCTGTGGGCCACTTTACCTTTCTCTGCACTCCAATTGGCTGATCTGTGTGAGTGGAGATATTAATAGAACATATAAACGCATGTTTTGAATTTTAAAATAGATTATGTATGGAAATTACAAAACACAAAGGCTGGCACAGAGCAAGAACTCCATAAATACTAACCATTATTGTCATTATGTTAATAAACCATTACTGCCTGTATTTTCTATATTCTTTTGGAAAATTCTATGTCATCTCCTGGTAACAGTCCCATGGGACCGTGATATTGCCAAATTACACAATGTGGGAGCTTAAAGAAAGTTTGTCCAACCCTTACTTTCCAAATAAAAAAACTGAAGCTTTGAGAAGCAACATAGCTGATCACATATATAATTAAAGGAAGAACTGTTTATGATATTCTGCCCATGGTTCTTTCCACAATTTGTTTGTTTGCTTGCTTTTGGTGGAGGGAGAAAATAATAAGTTTGTCTTCAACTGGCTTTTGTCCCCCTCCAAATTATGCTCAGCTAAGCTGTCCTTGGATTCAATAAGCCACTCCCTTCATAAGACCATACCAGTTTTCTAATAAAGCTCACACAGATTTCGTGCCTTTGATTTTAAGATTTCTACATAGGTCCCCTCAGATCTTCTCAAATTATTTGATCCTCTCTCCTCTTCGGCCATTCCTTAGAATGTTTTCTATAGATTTACAGAATTGGCTTACAAATAGGTAACACCTTAATAATGTAGTTTTACATGTCTTAATTATCTTCTCTAAAATTCCTCCTTCCTTCCATTAGTTGATACCTCAGATTCTGCCAAGAAAACCTTATCTTTTTTAACTTGAAACTTGGTTTACTGATGGAGTATAAATGCCCAGAAAGTACATTAAAATGTAATAAATTTTATCTCATATTAATGAGGGATCTGAGAAAAGAAGAAGGGAACAGAGGAGGACCTTGCTATCTCTGATGAACACCCCCTCTCACTTTCACTCTCACACACTAGTATCTTTCATCTCCCAATTAATGAGTTATGTTTAGATTCATAAAAATCTATAGGAGGAAGTGACTTTTGAGAACCTTGAGTTCATTCTTTTCACAGTGGCAAGAAGTATAACACCAAAGAGTTAAATGCATTTGTCTAAAGTCACCTATTTGTGGCAACAGATGGCCTCCCCTTATCATCTCCCTAAGCCGAATACCTTCTACCAGGTAATCAGTACCTCAAAGTCCATTCCACTCTTTCCCAGTTAAGCCAGCCTCCATGTTCACTCTCCTGTGTGTTCCTGAATTTGTAACCAGTTCCGCTACTTTAGATCCCAAACTCTAAATTAATTTTTTAACATCTTTTTAATGATTTAATATATCCTAATAGGTAGTGAATTAAATATCCTTACTTGGAGGAATATAAATTATTCTTCCATAAAGACACATGCACACAAGTGTTCATTGCAGCACTATTCACAATACCAAATATACGGAATCAGCCTAAATGCCTATCAGTGACAGATTGGATAAAGAAAATTTGGTACATATGGAATATTATGCAGCTGTAAAAAAGAACGAGATCATGTCTTGTGGGAACATGGATGGAGCTGGAGGGTATTATCCCTAGCAAACAAATGCAGGAAAAGAAAACCAAATACCACACATGTTTTCACTTATAAATGGGAGCTAAATTATGAGGACTTGTGAACACAAAGAAGGACAGACACTGGGGACTACTTGAGGGTAGAGGGTGGAAGGAGAGAGAGAAGCAGAAAAGATAACTGTTGAGTACTGGGCTTAGTACCTGGGTGATGAAATAAGCTGTACAACAAGTTTACCTGTGTAACAAACCTGCACACGTACCCTCGAATCTAAAATAAAAACTTTCTAAAAAAAGAAAAAAAAATCCTTAAAAACAATTTCTACTGGTTATTCTTGCATGTCACACATTCTTTTACACTTCTGATCATTAACTACAATTATTACTCCCTGTAAGGAAGGCACACTGCATACTTTGTGTGAACATTCAACCAAAAATGTTATTCATTAATGTATCAAACATTTTTCACGTTATTGCTATGTAATGCCATATGTAAAAGTTGAATATATTATTTAGAGTTTAGAAAGGCTAGATAACACCAAGAGTTTTTTTCTTTTTTAAATCAGTGAGTAACTAATAGAAATGGGTAAATGTGTAGGGAAATTTGGGTTTTTAGAGAAGATGAAATTCATTTTAGACGTGTTGAGTTTGAAATTATAGTAAGAAAAAGAAATACAAATATCCAGGAAGAAATATCCTTAAAGGAATGCAAGGATATGGGAGATTAGCTAAAAGCTGACAATATGGATTTGAGAGTCATTTGCTAGTGGTGCTGTTACTTTGCAAAATTCAGCATGAAGAATCATAAAAATATAGAAAGTTAAGTGATTCATGAACATTAACTATTTTTTTAATTAGTCATAAAGTATTTATTGAAGAACTATTTGGTGGGGGGTATATCAACATTGCTTCTGAAATGATAAAAACTAGAAGACTGAACAAGGGAAGAAGAGACACATGGAATAAAATGTAGACAAATGAAATAGAAGCAAATGCAATGACACACACACAATAAAAAAAGCAATTACAAGCAATGTATCAACAAGTACAAAATGGCATAGCACAATTATATTCCCAGGGGACATAAAAGGGTGAACTGAAGGAGGGGAGCGAGGTTAATTGGGAAATGCTTCCTCAGGGCAATGAGAGCTGAACAAGATCTGAAGGAAGGGATGGGTTCAAACTGGTAGAGAGGAACATGGAGGGAAGCCAGGATGGAGGGAATGGTCTTAAACAGAAGAGGAAGGGAGAAATGAAGCACTGCATAGGGAATAACAAATGGGCTCTTTTGCCTCCAGTGGAGAGGACAAGTGGAAACTATCAAGTCATCATTCTAGAAAGGTTTGGAAGGGGAGTGGTGTGGAGGCAGTGGGAAGTGAGAGTTTTGAAGAACCTTGAATGTAATTATGTACTTTAAAAGCTACAAGCATTTTAATTGTATTATACAACTTAGTTTTCTAAATCTATTAATGAATTCCTAGTGCACAGCCTCCCATTGCCAAAGTTACATGGAAATGTGCGTTCTTATATCACCGCCCTGCCTTGCTGTTGAATTCCCTTTTTGGTTTAACTGTAAAAAGAGTAGACAGTGCCTGATGGATATTTGTTCTTGGCTAAAACTCTGCATAATACTTTGAAATATTATTCTTCCTAGCAAATGTTAACAGTTGCTAATGTCATTCAAAAATAGTTGAGGAAAATATGTTTGTGAAACATACAGCTCTTACTGTCACATCATTTCCCGAGTGAAAAGAAAATACAGTGGTACTTGGCTATTTATTGAATGGAAATCCTTCAATGTTGTCAAGGATTTCATCAAACTAATGCTGTAAATAAGTGGGAAATCATGTGCCCTCTGTTTTAATGTCTGTTTCTTCATGATGAGGCAGCCACCCCACTCAGCAGTCCAGATGGAACTACTACCCATCACAGCCCTCTTGTCCTCACATAGGATAACCAGAGCATAACTACTTTGGAGCAATGCAATTATGAATTTCTTGAGGGGGAAAAAGGAGAGATAAGTTCAGGGAAGTCAGGTAACATGGTACATGGGTAGTTCTGGGCAGCAAAAGGGTTAATCAGATTTTCATTTTAGATAGTCGCCTTAGTAACAATCAGAGAGCCCAGGCTGTATCTTTTCTATTTGTGGGGAATGTTCAGATTTACAGAGTAGCTTAGCTTATTATATACCTACCTTGATTGCTGGATAAGGCTTGTGATTAAAAACAGAATAAGATTCATTTTTATAATATTGTAAAGAAGAGCAAAACATTAAAAATGATGTCACTGATGATCTAGGGTTCTGGGAAATTACTGATATTGGAACTGTGGTGCTGACAGGGCTCTTTGAAAAGTTAAAATAGAAGAAGGTCAACATCTTTACCTTTAACTTTTGCTGAAAATGAGTCTGTATTTGCCATTTTTAGGAGTGAATTGGAAACTAGCATGTAATAACTAGCTAACAATGCTAGAGGAGAAATTGGATATCAACTTCATTTCTATGCCAAATTGCATTAAACTCTCAAAGACGTTTTTGTTTTATATTGTATATTAGGGACTCTGTGGCCTTTTAATGAGGAATTGAAAAAAAATAGGTTTGAAAAGCACTTATTTTCAGAAGTGTCCAAAAGAGTGGACCAGTGACACTAAAACGTTGAAGTCCGAAATTCATCCATTGTCCAAATAGCAGGAAAACAACCTCAACAGTCTGCTCTGCACATGGCCTCAAACCTCACCTGGAGAGACAGATTTCCTAAGGGCAGAGAAAAGCATTCAGTCTGTTTGCCAGGACCAAGACTGTCTGGAGCAGCTGCTGCCAATTAGTGACAAGTGATATGTAGGGGGGCCATGATACACATAGAGCTACCAGAGTTCAGCAGTTTCAGAAATTACTCTCTGAAGAAAGAAGAACACAATTCTTAGGAGCATAGTTCATTGCACTTCCATGGTAGTAACTTGGTAACCAGTGAGCCTACTCCAAACATCTCAAAAGTCAGGATGTCAGGCTTCTGTGGCCATCGAGTTTATACATTATTTACAGACAGCTCCTGACTTATTTTTGCTTATTATATTAACTGAAAAATGCCCAAGTTGCACCCTGGCCATTCTGCAGTGATCAAATATTTAGCCAAGAGAGCCACTGGAGAGACTTAAAACTAAAATGAACAAACAAAAACTTGGAGGAGTTAAAGACCGTATCTCTTTAGATTTGGAGAAAGAAAAACAAATTTTGAAAACGAGGAACGGCTTAATAATTATAGATAAATCAGTGGCATAGCAATCATTCATTCCTTCATATCAATTCAGTCAGATTGCCTTCCTACTCAGAACTGATCCACTAAATGAATAGAAGTGTTTGTTTGCTTTGTGGTGAAAAAGAGAAAAATGGTCATTTTGGCACATGGAGTAATTTGTAAGATAGGACACAGACTTCAAATAAGGAGCCTGGTTTAGGGGAGTTGAAGAGGCTCAAAAACTCCAAGGATCAGGGACAACAGTTTTGAAATCAGGGAGACAGGAACAGAGATGGGAGAAGGCTGAAGAATACAAAACACATTAAAAATTTTCCTGTGACCAGAAAAAGAAACATTCAATCTCCTTTTCCCTCCTTTAACAAATTAACAAAAAAAATTTTTTTTTTTTTTTTTTTTTGAGATGGAGTTTTGCTCTTGTTGCCCAGTCTGGAGTGCAATGGTGAGATCTCGGCTCACTGCAACTTCCACCTCCCGGGTTCAAGCGATTCTCCTGCCTCAGCTTCCCGAGTAGCTGGGATTACAGGCACCCACCACCATGCCTATCTCATTTTTTGTATTTTTTAGAGATGGGGTTTTACTATGTTGACCAGGCTGGTCTCAAACTCCTGACCTCAGGCGATCCACCCAACCTTGGCCTCCCAAAGTGCTGAGATTACAGGCATGAGCCACCACGCCCAGTCTGACCCTTATTCTTAGACACAGGAATTCATATTTAATGCATGGCTAAATTAAGAGCTAAGTAACCTACTTATAATCCAACCTTGAGACTTGACCATTTGTAATATTGAGTCTATGCAGTTCTTTACTCATTAAGAACTGGGTTAGATATAGACTCTTTTTGAAGAAAACAAAATCCAATAGGTTCAAAATTTCCCAGGGATTTATAAACTACCATTTGAGAAATGCCATCTTAAATAAACTAGAATATTCTATTTACTGCATTTCAAAAGGGCATTTTTACTATAAAATAGCTGATTTGCTATTATGCATTATAAAAGTGCATTGGTTTTCATGTTTGTTATATTAGGATATTAGGATTAAAATGAAAACATCCAATTGAAAAAAAATGCCCATAAATATTGAAGCCCCTGAGAGATCTGCAGTCTGTGGTTTGAGAAACCCTGGTAAAGGTGAAAAATGTAATTTCAGTTCCAAATGGTACATTTTCAAATGAACTTTTAGAGTCTATTTATAACTAGGATTCCCTGTATTTAATCATTTCACACAAATTTTTTCCTGGTTTGGTTAAAGAATGTCTTTAGCACAGTCATCTAACATTAACAACATAATAACAAGATTGTTGACCAAAAACAAGCTATAAATATTTGGTTGGAGTATGAAAGAATTTTTCAAATGTCTAATAATATATCTAGACTTGGCTCTGCATTAGAAAGTCTGTGAACTTTTCTGTCTCCCTTGCTCTCTCTTTCTACAGGGTCACTACATATTTTAATTGTCTGTGTGCCTGTAACATTTCAGCATGTGAACCAACATATAATAAAAAATGCAGATGTTCTCAAAGCTGAAATAAAGAAGATAATTTTGGTTTTACTAGGGAAATCGTTAGTGGAAAGAAAAAAATGATCATTTTCCTATCTTCTAATTCATGGGGGAAACTTGGATTATCATTTACTTGACAAAGTTGACTTCAATCACCATCTCAAAATTTCTTCCTCAGTGTCCAAATCACTTTTGCAATTATTTCTCTTGTCTTAATTCTCTAGCCAAGCCATTGATTGCATTGGGAAGATACTTTTTACACCCTTGCTTGATTAACCTTTCCCTCTCCACATTCAAACTCTATAAAAGCTTGCAGACATTTTCAAAATAACTGCCCTTTTGTGATCTTTACAACACTCAGGATTGCCTTTGTCCATAGTAGGTGATCAGTAAGTGTCTGTTGATTGGTTTATTTGATTAAAATAGATTTAAATGACTTTAGTAGTCAAAATGATATATGTAATAATAATTAACAGCAGGCAAAATAGGTGATTGTGTGATTTAATTGGAGATTTTAAACCAGTTGTTCAATACGTCAACATAGCCAAATGATGACTGAGGCTTGTAATGATACTGCAAAGCACACCATGGTGAAAAGGGAGAGGAGAGTGGGGAGGTGGGTGGTCAGGAATAGAAAGGGAAGAAGACGGGGCTGGGAGGAGTGAGAACCCATAAAAGAACACTGGAGAAGATCATTATAGAAAATATGAGTAATTATTATTAGAGTAAATGTTAAAATATTATGGATCAGAAGCTGATGAATTTTACTAAAGGATACAAAAATTTTAGGTGAAGAAAATAAACGTGGTAAAAAAAAAATACAGGAACAATTTTGCAAAGGAAGAATGTTGAAAGGTTCCTCTGAACTTTGATAGGAAGGAAGAGCAAGAAAAATGAAATATAAAAGTAGTTCAGGTAGTTTTTGGTATCTTTTTAGCCTCATTGAAGAATAAATTGCTCTGAAAATCACCTTAGCATCTTACCTTGTATATAGACTAGGTCCTAGTAGGACCCATTCACTTTCAGGTTTACCAACACTCACTAAAATAAGGGTGTTCAGTTTAAGACTCTGTTATGAAGAATGAGGAGAACTTGGCCACGTTTCAGAGCAAAGTAGTAAAAATAGTACCGTGAGAAAAGATTAGGGTTCCAGAATATCAAATCATTTTGCCCCCCAAAAAAGGCAAAGTTACATTTTAAAAAAAGAATGGAAGGTACATGAGAAGTTACATGATGTAACTGTCTTTCAAGATATGAAGAGATATTACTGTTCAACTAGAATTCCATCTTCACTTCTGAAAGCTGAAAGGAAATGAATTTACATAACAACTGGAGACATTAATATGAGACCTCTTTATGGTTAGATTTTTGGAATCTAGTAGTTTGCAACAACAACAAAATCAACAAAAATTTGTCACTTGCCATTAATTACCTTCAACACATCTCTTAGTTCTCTTACCCATTTTATTTTAGCCAATCACAGATCATTATCTTTTTCCAAACAATTCCAGGCATACACATTATTTTATTAGACAATAGCAGAAGTGCAAGATGTTAATTATTATTTCTGTTTCTAACTTTAGATATTTTAAGTATGAGCATGTTGCATGTTTGTTTCATATGTTTTCAGATACCCTATTGCATTTCTTTGACTCATTTATGTGGAGTTTCCTAAAACAGACTTTTAAATCAATACTGATTCATCAGTTATTTCTTCAAGTTTGCAAATTTCATGCAAAAAAAGTTTCAGTAGACACCCCTCCCTAAAATCTTAGTCATATTTTGTCTTCTGTAACAGGATCCTGAAAATAGCTGAGAAATTCTGATGCTTTTTCTTTGTTTACTAATTTTAAGATCATTATGCATACTCTAATGCATAATTATAATTATGCATTCATGATGTTACTTGTGCAGGCTTAACTCAGAAATAGTGTGAAGCAGCTAATCTCGAAGCTACAGGCTGTTTCCCATCACTTAGATTCTGATCAGAGCTGTTTGTCGAGTCTTATTGGAACGTGGGACTCTATGCACCAGTCCCAAGGCTGGACACTTCATTTTTATCACTAGTTTCACTATTTGCTCTTTCTCCTCCCCCCCAAATCTTTGCTTTTAAGACAGGAAAACCTACAAGATAATTTGGTTTTGTTGTATATGTTTAGTCTATTCACAGCAATTAAGTGAGAGGGGTTTTGAAAATTCTCCAGTTTATTTATAATCCATACTTGACGTTATGTGTAAAAAATGAAGACAGTGTCATTTTTCATGCTTGAGATTTTACTATCAACTGGCCTTATCATTGAATTTACTTTAGGGTTGCTTAAACTAGTCTAGTGCAAAACTGTTAAACTTTCTTCCATGTGTTGTAGAATAGTGTGATTTGGCCCAAAAAGGAAATTGGTCCATGTATCTTGTATGGTATGCCCTTATCAACATTTGCAAAGTGTTCACTGAGTGCTTATGGTGGGAAGGGTACTATCTACGGCACTGTGAAGGGTAGTAACAAGTCTCATTTAATAACATGAAAAAAAACACTCTTATAGTCTTGGCTATTAGAAACTAGAACTTGGGTTAGTCAGTAATAGCACAATAATGGAAATATACGCTCAAGTTTATTGCCTTATCTGGGGTGCACAGTCTCAGAAGATATGGAAGACAGAGTAGTAAATAAAAGCATTTTGCTCTAAGAATGTCAAGGACAGAGCAAACTCTGAGTTTGTAGTTTTACTTTTCTGCAAAGTTGAATTAGGGAAAATTCATTTTGACGTGAATTAGCGACAGTGTTTTGTTTCTGAAATATAATGAGGGAGAATCCCGGTCGAAGAATGTGCATAGGTGTATGTGTGTTTATTGAAGGGACTCTTTGCTTCTAGGGAATGAGGCACCTTTTTGCCATTTATATTTATAGTCACTGTGCTTATTCAAATTGCTAAATGTTAAAGCCCATGAATTTATTTTTAACATCAAGAAAGCAAGCAAAGATTTAAAAAGGCTGAGAAACACTGGAGAAGTCTGTTTCATGAGTTTCATCTATTTAGAGTACATGAAAACTTAGAGCCAGAAGGTACCCTAGACATTGTGGAGTCCTAGTCTTTTCCTCTAAAAATGAGGAAACTGGCTCAGGGAATTCGTGCATTTTTGACAAAGGTAATCTAACCACTTACTGACAAAGTTAGAACCAAACCTAAGTTTAGTGAATTTCCAGATCATTTTAGAAAATATGTACAACTCGCATGAAATAGGAACTACTTAAGGAAAACGGCATGGTGTTCTTAGTCATGGGGGATTTTGCTTTGTTTTTGGCTTGGTTTGATTTTAGTTGACAAATGAGGCAACATACAAAAAATTAAATAAGTACTTAAGATTATGGTATTTAAATTTAAGGCTTTTTATAGCATATGGTGTAAGAAGGCTTTGCATATTCTGAAATGTTTATACTAGATAAGGCATTCCCAATTTAGAGTCCAAGGAAGGGAAGTAGCATAATTAGAAACTCAATGACCAAAGCCTTTTCAAACGAATTCCCAAATGCCCTACAAGCAAGTTTTTACATTTGATAAGTACTAGTGAAAACAATACGTAAAAAATCTGGAGTAACTTAAACATAGTAGTGTATTATTTTATAACCAATAGACAGAGCTTTTCATCATGTAAGGGAAGATTTTATTCAATTTCCATTTAGTTGCCATTAAAATCTTTTCATTGTGCTAGCAGTGGTAAAGTTTTCTCCCCAGGAACAATCTATTTACTAGATACAAAGTAAAAAGATTGGTCAAAGTAGTAATTTTTTTACACATTTATATTTATGACACATTGATCATTCTGTTGAAGTTAGATATAATAAATTAAATAGGCATAGGTCTTTTCACAGAAATTTAATTATTTCTTAACTTTTGTCTCATTTACCAAAATCAGTACACATAATAATTATAAATGTGTACTTACTATGTCTCAGGTGTAAGTCTAAGTGATTTATAAGCGTTATTTAATATTTGCAACAGGTTCATATGGTATAACAATAATAATAATAATAAGGTAACCAATGCACAGAGAAGTTGTCCTACTTGATCAAGATCCACACCATAGGTTGGGTGCAGTGCCTCATGCCTGTAATCCCAGCACTTTGGGAGGCCCAGGCGGGTGAATCACCTAGGGCCAGGAGTTCGAGACTGGCCTGGCCAACATGGTGAAATCCTGTCTCTACTAAAAATACAAAAATTAGCTGGGTGTGGTGGTGCACATCTGTAATCCCAGCTACTCATAAGACTGAAGCATGAGAATCACTTGAACCTGGGAGGTGGAGGTGGTAGTGAGCCAAGATCACGCCCCTGCATTCCAGCCTGGGAGACTGAACAAGACTCTGTCTCAAAAAAAAAAAAAAAAAAAAAAAAAAAACACCATAAATGGGTAGCAAATGTGGGATTTAAACTCAAGCAATGTGGCTCTAGAACTTAGCCACTGTGTTAATTGTGTTTTCTGCGTCCTTTCCTCATCATGTTCATCACATTCTGGAAGCATTTTGTGAGTATGCCATAAATAATACTTAAATTATATTTGAAGTATTTGGTTGCAGACCCACTGAATCAAAATAACTACCTTTTTTTTTCACCTCTGCACTATTTCCACCTTATGCTCTTTACTGAGGCTTCTTTTTGTCTTCCCAGTTTAAACTTGAACTTCTGCTGGCAGGTGAAACTGCTCTGTCAGATTTTGATCCAGTCTACCTGTGAGCAACACCAATCTAATCTGAGGAACATACTAATTAAACCCAGCTTGAAGTATATTTTTTAAGTGTAGAATCCTCCGTCAGTGAGCCGAGATTTGAGTGCAGATTAGGTTCCCTAAGTGGTTGCATCCAGAGGTTCTGAGGAGTGGGACAGACCTGCAGGAATGAAGACAGGCCAGACCGCCTGCTCAGATTGCATACCGATGCCTCACCACAAAGTATAATGTGATGAAGCTGTATTGTGGTGAGGCTGTGTTATGGTGAGGCTGTACAATGTCTGTTGACCATGGTGAGCACCAAGATAATGCCATTCTTCATTTGTTCTTGTGAATCAGTGCTGAATTGAGTGAATTTTAACCAAAAGTCATCTTGAATCTCATCACGAATTCTACTTATGATTGGAAACATTTTTATAGGCTTTTTAAAATCTATTCTATGTTGTAATCATCTCTACAGGTATAAAAATGCCTGCAGTCATAAAAATAAAATATTAAAAAGTATTCGCTGTTTTTCAATATTTTAAAATCACTAACTAGACTATGTACGGTCTTTTCCCCTTATTCCTACTTGATGTCTGATATTGATATTTAGTATCTCAACTAGACTTACAAGACCCCAAACTGTGCAAATGTGAGAAATAATTCACCACAAAAGCTATAAATTTCACAGCTCGAAAAACCCTGAAGATTATTAATGAGGCACCATGTAATTAGCCTATACAAAGTGCAGCTAGGAATCATGCATAATGTAAAACAGCAACTGCTAACCACTGACTCATGGAAGATCATTTAAGCTAGTTTTCATGGACATGAAAAATTGATATTTAACACAATTCCTAAGGAGATTCTCATTGCTTTAACACCATAGAAAGAATTCTGTTTCTTATAGATTTGCTAAGAGAAAAAT